>NC_047678.1:3562508-3862508 GCF_011762505.2 Arvicanthis niloticus | reverse complement strand
TGAATTTTAGCAGCTACTACAGATGTTATCTAAAAGAAAGATCAAAACATGACTAGAGGACCTTGACAATGCATTTTACTCATTCTGCAATTTTATCAGGGCTTAACTCCAAGGATGAATGCTGTCTGGGGAACAGTTTTTTTAGTATTTCATGCAATGGGAAAAGAAGTTTTGCAGAGTGGAAGTGATCTAGTCAAAGTGAAGTTGGATGACACTCCAACTTTACTATAATCAGGGAGAACTAAATCAAGAATAGATTGAAGAGACCTAGAAAACACTGAGTGTTATGGTGGGGGGAAAAGCACCTTCGAAGAGACGTAAATTCACTTCCCTTTGGAGAATAAATGGACAGTGCTTCAGGCAGGAGTTCAAAACATGATAAATTATGTAAACTGCTGCATAAGACAGAAGGACCTTAGATCCTCAGAAGAGTCTTTGGTATATAGCATCGCAGTACATATTTCCAGTGACATTGTTTTACTATAAACTTTTATGAACTTATGATGCATAGGATATATATTTATTTCACAAAACATTTTAATAATAGCTTATCAATGTCACAACCCTGTTCCTAGATAAAAGACACATTTGATAAGATAGTAACTGTGAGACAAATACTGTAGCATGTGATGGTGGGATGGTGATCTTTATGCAATGACATGAAAGACAACATAGTCCTTTTTTCTGCTCAGTTCAAAAGTCATCTTTCTGAGAAAGAGGTGCAAAGCTTTACTGTCTCATTATTCCATTGAAAAGTCCCCAAAGACATGAAACACAAGCATGCTGTAATAAAGCGTGACTATTTGGCAGTAATACTTGTTTTAATAAAAAATGGTATAATGTTCTGCTGGGGGGAAGAGTTCTTTGCTTCTACTCCAGAGGAAATGAGCTGTCACTTAGCAGGAAGAATACAGGGCATGATTAAACTACGTTTTCCAGTCAGAAGACCCTGTGAATCCTGGACACAAATTTCCTTACCTGTAAGTAGCTCCAGGGCTGGGTTCTAAGAAGAGAACATCCAGGTAATCAGTGAAATTGCTGAGTTAACTAGCCTCTATCCCTCTATGTGGTTAAGTAGTTCTTTATTATTATACACAGAGCAACCCTCTAGCCTTGAGTCCAAGTTATGTCTATTTGGTACCACTGAAAGCACTAAGCATTATTACATATCATGTCAATAATTACCTTTAATCTAGGAATAGCAGTAATTAGGTAATAATATAAATGTCATATAGATTGTTTCTTTTTCCTTTAGAGTATGCCAGTTACTGCAGTTTCAGAGGTGTGAAGAGGCTAGGATGTCATGCTGAAAATGCATGTGTTTATCTGTTTAGAAATAAACAGAAGTGAAAAATATAATCACTTTTAGCTTTTGAGAAATTACATGTACAATTGGAAACTCCCACATAATTTCAAACATAAAAATTAGTGTGTTTTTCAAAGAACTACAGGCAAGCAAAGAATGGTAAAAGGGAGAAATGATGTTTTTCAGGGAATGGCACAGCAATGGATATCAATACCAAATGGTAATCCCTGAAAACATACATACAGGTAATATTATACAAATGAGAAAGTTATATACATGTGTGTGTGTGTGTGTGTGTGTGTGTGTATAAAACAACAACAACAAAAAGAATCTGAAGGAGAGCAAGGAGGGGCATCTATTGGAGACTGTGAATGGAGGAAGAAGAATATAATTATATTATAACCCTAGCTTGCAGTAATGCAAATGAAATATATGGCACTGTTTGAAAACACATTTGTTAGTAAAGAAGTTTGTAGTTGCATAATGTGTTGTTGGCCAGCAAATAAGGAAACTGAAAGATGAATCTGGAAGGTTCTGGCAGGAATGAGTATAACACATACTTGCTATGCTTGAAATAATTTTGTTTGTGCCCTTTGTTTAAAAACTAGTCATTCTGAACAAAATAAAATGCCATCATTGATCTCAATGTAAACAAAATTTTGTCTTATGCTTCTGGAATTTTCCTTTGTGTCTTTCTCTATTTCTAAGTGTACATGCAGAGTTGCTGATTTAAAATTGTGAACATTTTCATTATTTATCTTTTCTGAGAGAAATAAAAGCAATTATTTGTCTTTTTTCACAGTATATTATTCTTTTAAATATAACCACTTATTTTACTATGTATGATAGAGTATTGATTACTCACATTGAGATATTGCTTGTGCTGCAAAAATAAAGTTATTTTCTTTAAAGTATCCTAAAATAGACATTGATTGACAGGTGACAATGCAGAGAAAACCTTTAGATCAATGAAATAGAATCAAAATGTAAGGTAGACATATAGATACCATACTGATTGGAATTATGTAGTATGACAAACAACTTCAGAAACCTCAGGGAATCTGTAACACAAACAAAAAGATGTTGATAGGAAAAAACCAAGGGTTTCTGAAGAGATCTGAAAGAAAATGAACATTTGAAGATGGAGCTTGAATATTACTGCCCTTCACTCCCTCAATGCTTTCAGAATTGATCTCAGAATGTAAGAAATTGGTATAAATAGAATGGGAACTCTGAAAGTGTTGTGTACTAGACATTTCTTAGGTAAATTTGGTCTGCATAAATTAGATATCTTTCCTGGGCACTTGGAATTAGAATAGGTAAAGTCAAGATGTGGTTTGAATGCTCCTCCTTCCAGTAGCTAGGTATTATCATTGAGATGGTGCTTAGATGTGAGCGTGTTGTACACAATTACATGAATAAATTATTATGTGACTCTCCTTATAAAAGAGGTTTTGTTCATTCTTAACTAGCTTTCTCTCTCAACCTCTAGTTTCTGACCCAGGAAGATACAAGAAAAGCCCCACCAGACATCAAATGATGCTTTCTTGATCTGGAACATTTAGCTTCCAGAACTGTGAAAATGAATTCATGTTTTTTATAAACACCCAGTCTCATGTATATTGTTACAACAGCACAAAATTGGGACATTAACCTACAGCAACTTGCGCCTGATTGTGATATGAACGATGGGCAAAATTTTGTATGTCAATTCTGGATTGTTCATTATAGTCTGCCTCTTAATGCTAAAACTAATATAAGGTGCTGATCTAGGAGTTGGGAAACAGCAAAGGAAAAACATATCCTTCCTTTTCAAGATGGAGGCAAAGAATGATGAAATAGGTGTTGCTTAGATAAAACGCTGAAACCAAAAGCAACTTAGAGGAGGCTCGGCTTCATTACATCCTGTAGGTAATAATCCATCATAGAAGAAATTAGGAAAGGAAATTTCAGCAGAAACAATGGAGGAACGCTGCTTACTAGCAGTCTCTGGCTCACGCTTAGCTACTGTGTCCAGACCATGTTATATAGGCCAGGACTGCCTGGCACAGGAATGGTGCTGCTTACAGTGGGATGAGTCTCCTTCATCAATTAGTAGTCAGCGCAACTTGATCTAGACCTTTCCTCAATGGAGGCTCCTCTTCTCAGAAGACTCTAAATTAGATATAGTCAACAAATGAAGATATCTAGGACAATCCTTTGCTAAAATTTCTAACCCTGGATGACATCTCTGGAATGTGTCAGTAGGCCCCTTGGACACAAGTTTCAGCTGGGGTTCAGTCACAGAAAGAGTATCAGTGGAGAACTGAGGCACAAAAAAGTTGCTTTTAAAGATCGAGCTGAATCAGGCTTTTTTCTTTGTTGCCTTCAGAATCCTGGATCCTTCAGGCTCATCAAAGGTGTGAAGCCCATTTACTATCTTCTGATGCTGCTCTGTCCCTGGCATTTCCTTGGTTCTCTTGAGCTTTTGGCTGATAAATGAAGCCAGTGACAATTTTAAGATGTGGGCTTGCTGAAGAAAAAGGAAAAATAAATGTTTCCATATAGGAAGAGGTAGAAAATACAACAAAATGAATTTTACATTCAGAATCCTATTCATTACATGCAAGTCAGCTTTGCATCCCTGTGACTAATACCCGAGCTACTCAACCTGTAAAGAGAAAAGCTGATATACCTGACAGTTTGAGGTTCTAGTCAACAATAGTGAGGCTCATGGATTTTAGGCCTCTGCTGGCAAAGCAGCACACAGTGGGAGCCCAGAAACAACTGCCTTAGGAGTGCCAAATCCAATGTCTTCTACTCCTGAGATTTATTTTTCTGCGTTATTGTCGGCGACAGAACGCTGTAAATGCCTCTTGATGTTTATGTTAAAACAACATGGCAGAGATGTGGCTATCTTGCATGAGTAAGCTAGAACAGATGACACTAGACATCCATGGGCAATGAATTACCACAAAGTGGCTGATATCAGCTCTCTAGGGATATAAAAGGTACACAGTAGTATAATTCATCATATATTAATTTTGGCAGAAGTTACTTTTGTGTGATTATGGATAAATATGCCCTTGAAATTTTTCCTTGACTCGCCAGACTGCCTGTGCTCATCTATCTGTAGGCCTGAGTGATACCCTACATGTGTGCCTTTGCCTGTCTGTATATATAGATACATGGCCCAGTACATGCTGGCAGCTCCCTGACTAGCAGCCTTCTCAGGGAGTGAATAGAACATGTCTTTTTTCCTGTGACTCTTCAAAGTCTCCTTAATGTTTCACCTCTCATACACCTCCCTTTGTAACATCAAGAACATGGATATCATAGTCACATTTAAAACTATCCCCAGGAAGAAACATAAAGTGAGTCTTGGCTTATGCTGTATGTTTTCTATTTTTAATAATGTATAATAACTCCATGTTGTTGGTCATTTGTTTATATATCATTGTGTCTGTCACATTGTTTTAATAAAGAAAATGTGTGTCCAACACTAGTTTCAACTCTGTCTATGTTGCCGTGAGTTTTTTGAGTTGTCATTGTGTTCTTGTTTTGCCTCTTTATTTCTACTCGCTTTTGCATTCTTTGGTGTTATCCTAAATACTTTAAAATCTATCCTCAAATTAACATTAAGTGCCATTTGTCGAAGATACTATCCCTTTTTCCTTGCATGATTTTGACTTCTTTGTCAAAAATCAAGTGCCCGTTGGAGTGTGGCTTTATTTCTAGGTCTTTGATGAAATTCCACTGAACAACTTGTCTATTTCTATACAAATACCATGAGGTTTTTGTTACTAATGTTCTATAGTATAGCTTGAAGTCAGGGATGGTAATATCTCCTTTATTGTTTAGGATTGTTTTATATAGCCTGGTATTTTTGTGTTTCCATGGCCCAAGTTGAGACCCATACCACTGGCAAGAACTGATCCTTGACAGTATTAATGATACTATGTTATGCTTGCACACATGAGCCTAGCATAACAGTCTTCTGAGAGGTCCCACCTAGCAGCCAAGGGAAAGAGATACAGAAACCCACAGCTAAGCATTATACAGAGCTTACGAAATCTAATGGAGGAGTTGAGGGAAGGATTGAGAGATCTAAAAAGTACAGGGACCTCACAGGAAGACCAACAGAGTCAACTAACCTGAACCCTTGGGAGCTCTCAGAGATTGAACCACCAACCAAAAAGCAAGCATGGGATGGACCTAGGCCCCTTGCACATATGTAGTAGATGTGCAGCTTGGTCTTCATGCAGTTCTCCCAACTTACTGGAGTAGGGATTGTCCTTAAATCTCTTGCTTGTCTGCCTGTGGATCCCATTCCTGTAACTGGGCTGCCTTGTCTGGCCTTTGTGGGTGAGGACGTGCCTAGTCCTGGAGTGACTTGATATTCCAGTGAGGTGTGGGGAGGAGGATAGGGTGCGGAGAGTAGTAGTGGGGAAGGGGTGATACCCAGAGGAAGACTCTTCTCAAAGGCAAAGGGGAGGGAGAAATGGGAGGAGGATCCCTGTAAGTGGCTATTGGCAGGAGAGGGTGCTGATATAGAGATGTAAAGTGAATGAATAAATAAATTTAAACGAAAAAAAATTAACATTAAGTAAAATCAGTATCTCGAGATTCTAACAACTTTTGTACTACAAGTTTTACAGCTCATTTATTTTTTGCTTATCTTTAAGTTGGTAATCATGTACCTAATTCTATACACATATTTAATCCTCCTGTAGTTCTGATATTCTATAAACATAGAATGACCTATATTTTCCAAATGTATACAATTCCCAGTACTTAAATATTCTTCAACTCAAACATCAATTTAAAATTATTTTCATTCTACTAGAAAGTTCTTGCATTTTCTTTACTTTTTTTTTTAAAGTTTCTGACTGACCTACTTTTATATATTTTCATAGGATATAGCATTTTAGGTTGACTGATTTTTTTGTTGTTGTTGTTGTGTGTCTAATGTGCCAGTCTATTCTTTACTGCCTTCCATTTCTGGTGATAATCTTTTTTATGTTGATTTATTATTGCTAAATGTAGCTCCCAAAATATTGTTAAATTTAATTTTCAACATTTGTACCTTTTATCCTGCTTCAAATTTTCCTCTGTTCTTGAATCATTCCTGCCAATGTTTAATGATTTTTTATTTAGTATCTCTGAGACAATGTTCACTTTCAGTCTTTCTCCTGTCTCTTTTACTCCTAACTCCCAGTCACACATATGTCAAATGCGTTTACTGTCTAATATATGTATTTATTCATATACATTTTCATTGAGTATTTTCTAACATTTTCTACCCAGTTAACTATTTTTCTTTCTAGCTTTGCCTAAACAACTGTTGGAAATTTATTCATGAATTTAAACTTCTGATCAAGAAATTTTGTATGAGGTTTTCTGTTTTATCTGACTTTACAGACTCCAGTTCTTTGATAAACTGTTTCAGCTTAGTATGAGTTTTCTTGAGAACGTTTATTTTAATCATCTCAAAGTTCATGCACATCTGGATTATCTATATTCATTTGTTTTTGCTTTAAATTTCTTCTCTTTATAATGTGCCTTGATATAGCCGGTAATTTTTATTTGACTTCCAGATATGTACATTTAAACAACATTAGTTGCTTCAGTACTTCCTAAGTACTTATAATGAATTTTAACAGTGAGACTCTTTACAATACAGAAGTCAATGAAACAAACTTAAATGCAGATTAATGAGACAGTTCCTTTGTATGGACAATTTTGAAACCTTAGCTTAATATGTTTTCAACAGTCTAATTCTTATTTTCTAACTTTTCAATTATCAGCCTATGAAATAGAAAGCATATCAGGAAGACTATTTATATATTAATGTCTTCAACTGCATATTACCTTGTACATTAATACATTATTATTCATATTCTAACTTTTTCTTTCCTGATGACATAAATCACTTTCAACTATAATATTTATCATTCCATTTATTAATAAATTACAATCACAACATAAATTATGAATCAGATAGTATTGTTAACTTATACTTCCTAGCTTAGTGAGTTTACACTCCATAATGCAAACTCTGCCTGTTACTTTTCTTCAAAATCTACTTTGTGTTCCAAGGACATCGGATTATGTAGTAAAAAATGCTAGGAATGTCCTTTTTTTAGTTCTCAAAAAAAAAAAAATCTTTCCCTCAATCTCTTCTCCATTTTTGGTCCTGCAGTTCTTTTAGACAGGAACAATTCTGGGTCAGAGTTTTTGTCTGTGGAATGGCAACCCTATCCCTCCCCTTGATGCCCTGTCTTTCTACTGGAGGTGGACTCTACAAGTTCCCTCTCTCCACTGTTGGTTCCTCTGTTTGAGTCTTGAGAGTCTCTCACCTCCCAGGTCTCTGGTGCATTCAAGAGGTTCACTCTGGCTTCCCCCTCCAGAGGTTGTATATTTCCATTCATTCTGCTGGCCCATGCGGCTTCACTCCTGCCCCTCCCCAAATACCTGATCACGTTCTCCTTTTCCCTGCTGCTCCCAATTCCCTCCCTCCCTCTGCCCTCTGCTTTCTTCTCCCTCAAGTCCAGTGATGGGCCCAAATTGGGACACATCCCAAGGGGAGGCTCCAAGGCCTACATTATTACTAATGCTATGGTGTGTTTACAGACAGGAAGCTAGCAAGGCTGCCCTCCAAGAGGCTCAAGAAGC
Source organism: Arvicanthis niloticus (assembly GCF_011762505.2). NCBI lineage: Eukaryota > Metazoa > Chordata > Mammalia > Rodentia > Muridae > Arvicanthis > Arvicanthis niloticus. The sequence goes on along the minus strand of NC_047678.1, from coordinate 3,854,548 downwards.
AGCTGACTAAGACAGAAACAGATACTTACACACAACCAATAGTCTGAAGTAGGGACCTCTGTGATTGAATTAGGAAAAGGCTAGAAGAAGTTGAGGAGTAGGGTGATGCCACAAGGAAGACTAGCAGTCTCAACTAACCTGGAACCCTGAAATCTCTCAGAATCACCAACCAGGCAGCATACACGAGCTGATCCAAGACCCCCAACATATATAAAACAGAGGACTGCCTGGTCTGGCCTCAGTGGGAGCAGAGGCACTTAACCCTTGAGAGACTTGAGGACCCAGGAATGTGGAAACCTGGCAGGGGTGTAGGGATGTATGTTGGTGTGGGGACATCTTGGAGAAAGGGGAGAAAAAATGCGATGAGGAAGTGTAAGAGGGTGGACTGGGAGGGGGATAACAACTGGACTATAAAAAAATTAAAGATAATAATAATAAAATAATAATAATAACAATAGCATAAGTCTGTGCTGTCTTCTGTCTACTGAGTTCATTGAATCAGAAAATTAGACTTTAAAATTAGACTTTCTCTTTCTTACTAATGTCAGTCATACTTGTCAGATAAAACATGTATTTAAAAAACACATTTCTCATGAAAAAGAATGTTCTCATTGACAAATGTATCCTGTTAACATGGATGCCTGAGAAAGTCTTGCAGAAGCAGGAAACGTGGGTGATAAGCCTGTCAAACTACTTAGGGATGTTAAAAGCAATAAATCGATGTTTGATAAGCCTTCGAGTTAATGCTAGCATCACACAGCTAACCCTCAAAAATCATTTGCGAAGATGCTTTGCAAGAGGGGCTGAGAGAGCAAGCCAGAAGTGTGTGCTTAAGGTAAGCAGTGTGTCACCAAAACAAGGGCTTCGGGATAGAATCATTACAATTTGCAAGGTTCCAGGAGACCCTTCCCCTCTTCTAACCCTAATCCCTCCCCATTCACTCTTGACTAGTGTAAAGCCAGGGTCAAAATCCTAATCATGAATCTGCAGAGAAATAAGCCTCCAGAAGTGATTTTCTCCCCACTGCAATGAATTTCAATTATCTAACTGCCACTGTAGAAGGATGATTTTTCCAACTAACATTTCACTGAGAATGCCAGAGAGAGGAGGATGCAGACTCTTCTTGATCCTTTATCACTAAAAACATACACAGGCAAAGAAAGCTGAAAGTAGTTCAACAGCTGTGATCTCCAAGGAGAAGACTGGGGGCCCAGCTGTCAACTCAAATACTACCTGAGAGCTCACAGAATAACTAAAAGGATGCTGGTCTCCTGTCAAAGCAGCTGTCCCTGGTATTCAAAAGGTACATGTGACATGCTGCCCTTGAAGGATGGCACAAAGGCTACCATTGAAAAAGGTTACCTTATATGTCAACAGAAAGAAGTCTTGAGACCCTGGAGTATCAGAGGAAAATTAAAATATCCGATTTTTCAAAGTTATCAACTGTGAAGTAATGGTTTCTTCAGTCGGCAGTGTTATTTCTGTCTCTTTCTTGGTGAAGGAAAGTATTTATTTTGAGCACACTATGGTCTCTTTCAGCATAGCACTGTAGTTCAATAAAGAAATACGTTTGAGAGAACCGAGTTCAAGTCCCCACTCTGACACTTACAAATTCAATCAACTAGATAAATGTGTTTAAACACTTCTGAATATTTTTCTTTGTATGCAAGTTTCTTTTCTATAGGAATGGTATATATGTTAGCAACATGCAGAACTTAACATTTGGGAGTAAGTCTATAGATACTTTAAAGATACATCTAAAAAGTTAACTATATACTTTTGGAGTTAAGATTGTTAAATATGAGCTACCCCAAACCAAGGAACAATCTTTCAGCCCCTAACCTGGATATCTGACATATCCATAGGTGTGAGATCTAGGGTAGCCAATTCTTAAGTGACTTGTGCCATATAAGCTTCTGCAGAGAATCCCTGTAGATGTACTTTTTTCTTACAGTATTTTTTTACTTGTATCTGTGTGGGACATGCATGTTCCACAGTGTACTAGTAGAGGTTAGAGGAAAGTTTATGGGAGTTGATTTTCTCCTTTTAGCATGTGGAACTTGGGATGCCAACTCAGTTTGTCAGGCTTAACCACAATCCTCTTGCACTGAGCCATCCAACCTGTCCTAAATACATTTTAAAGAGATTTTTATTGCAAAATAACACTTATCATTTGAAGTGGAAGTTTCTGGATATGTCAGGTGATGGCAGACCTATGTGGTGTTTTGCTGATAGACTCACAAAGGTGTTTTGTTAAGGCTAGACCCATGGAAGGACACATGATGTGGAGAGAGAGTATAAATAGGACACAGTGGATAATGAAGGCATGCTTGCATGCAATGCTTTGTTGGACTCACATTTTCATCTTTGGTGATCTTCACTTCATTGAGAGAGGCACAGCCTGGTATCCCGGCTGGTCATGGTCACTCCTGCTCTTTCTCCTGGATCTTGCCACTACTGCTGATTCATGTTTGGTATCCTGAGACTACTGAATTAGACTGGTGATATTCTGACAAATGGGGATTGGAATCACCTCTAGGAACTACTTCTAAACAGGTCCACATTCCCTTGTCCTATTTATTATCTTTCCTCCCCTACGTTTGGACAGTGGGCTGGTAGGGGAGTTGAAGCATCTGTGAACCCTTATTAAATTGTTTTTTTTTTTTTTTGTAAAAAAAAATCTAAGCCTACAATCACTTCCACAAATATGTGTCAGTGGCTGCTACACTCAGGAAATTTGTTGAGTACTAGGCACTAACACTCTCTAAGGTCAGCAAAGAGCTGAATATATAATCAATGTTGAATAAACATACCCTTTACTACACATACACATATGTGCATACATATCCACTCATGCATACAGTGAGAGATATTTATTGTTAAATTATTAAAAGAAAAGTCTGAAAACTGTGTGTTGAAATATGAGAAAATTGCTGACTCAATCTCAAAGTGTCCTTTTAAAGTTCTTGGAATAAAATTCAGCCTGATTCTAGTATATATAATCTCATGACCACTTGGTATTGGTGAACCTTTTAAAGGCTCATCCCTAGGGAAGGCTAACTCTTCCTTTCTCAAGAGTCATTCAGTTCCTGAAGGATTTTCCCCTACAGTTAGGTCCCTATGAGATTTCTATCTTCCCTGATAGCATGTCTATTAGTATTGAGTTGTGTTATAGAGGTGTCAATTGGGCTGAGTATCTCATGATCAATTGTTCTTTGTATTTTGGCCAGTTGTGGTTTTCTGTAATGGTCTCTATCTGTTGCAAAAGAGAGGTTTCATGGATGAAGAGTGAGAACTATACCTACCTGTGCATAGGGTAAATATCCAGAATGCAGTTAGAAAATATGTGGTTTAGTGAAGCGACAGTAGTTCCTTCTTCCCTAAGATCCACAACTTCACTAGCTGTGGGTGGTTAGCTATGTTTCTAGTACAAGGGATGATTCTCCATCTGTTGAGTGGACATTATGTCCGATATGGCAATTACTCATTACTGCAAAGATATAAGTGTCATTGTAAAACCCCTAGATTTATCCTGCCATGCTCGATGTCATAGTTCATAGGCTTTACAGTTGGATAGCACTATTGACTGCTACTATCCCTTGGAAGCATGCACAGCACCTTCCAATAGGTAGATTGCAGCCTTGAAATCCAGGAAGAAGGCTTTCAAGTCAGATCCAGCTCCAGTCTCTGGATGTAGTGTCTAAAATACAGAGTATCTTTTTTCATCAATAGGGACTTACTATTACTGTGTGGAGGCCAATCAGGGCAATGATAATAGAATATCATCATCATTTGGGATTATTATCATTAGTGTTTGGGATGTCTCTCAGTATCCCTTGATCAACAACTAGAATGGGGATTCTCATGCCTGAATTTACCTATCTATCTATCTATCTATCTATCTATCTATCTATCTATCTATCTATGTCTTGCCTTCTGTGGAGCATTGCCCACCCAAGTAGGTTAAGTTTTGTTAAACTGTATATGTATACCTATACATAGAGCATTATATGTATTGTATGTAATTTTTGGTAAGTTAACAATAATATGATTTCTTCTGGGTTTTCAGGTACCCTTAATGTTACCAAATTAATTTTTAATTTAGAAATCACACAAAACAATAACATAAATGCTGAAATTTTGAATATATAAAATACATTTTAAAACTTAAGGAATTAACCTCACTGCATCATTTCTTAACTTAAGATGCTAGTTGAAAGTGACTTAAAATAAATTCCTAAATTGTAGTTAAAAAATAAAAGCATATGCCTAGTGTCTTTAAGGTCCTGGGCCCTATCTATAGCATCAACATATAATTAACAGCAAGAGAAAGACTTTGACTTAAAATGTTCACATACACTCATCCTTCTACCTCTTACACCATTTGAAATCAGACTAAAATGGTCATAAAATGATGTGATATGCCATACATGCCCATAGTCATCCATGAGAGATCAGGGTGAAGTTAGTACATGCTTGAGTTATTTAAAAATATCTATTGGAAAGTTTGACAGACAGATTAATGCCCAGGAATGGCCACACCCAGTCCACAGGGTATATGGATAGATTGACTGGCACAGCAAAAGATGCTTTGCAGATGGGAGTAAGGCTTCTGATCCTGAGAGGCTGAGACTGCTTCTCATTATGACAGTAGGCATTTCTAACCATAAGCTCTTTATATCTTTGACTTGTGGTTGACAGGATTTTGAGACAGGATCTCCATCTTGGGCTGTCTTCAGTCTTTCTAGGTAGATCTCCTTTACCCAAGCACTCTAGAAACAGAAACAGGCAGGTCTCTGAGTTCAGAGCCAGCCTGTTATACAGAGCAAGTTCCAAGTGAACCAGAGCTACACAAGGGAACACTATCTTGAGAAAGAGAGAGGGAGGAGGGGAATTAGAGAGCAGAAAGAAGAAAAAATACCATTAGCTTTGAAGTGAAGGAAGGGGTTGCTAATTTGAATCAATGAATTCAAAGAGTTTTCAGAAGTGGCATAAGGCAGAAAGGTTATTCTTTCCCAGATCTACAAGGAGGTATAAAACCTGATAATAATTGATTTTCACTAACTCCCAGACCCATTAGGTAATAAATTTGTGTTTCTTACAGTATTATGTTTGGAGTAGTTTATCATCACAAAACTATTGGGGAAAGTTGATTGATGAAGCAAAGTGAAGAAAGCTGCAGCCCCTCATTGGCAGCCACAAAGTAGCAGCCAAATAGGGGAAACATTAGTTACAGAGGATCAATAGATTGGTGCGCAGTCAAAGTTGAGCCACTTTGTGGGACCCACATCCATTCTCATCAGAGCAAGTTGTTATAAATGCGTCAGCAGTGAGAGGCCAAAGATAAACTGAATCCTCCTTGATTTCACACTTGTCAGGTGATGTCTCTAGCTGACATCTTCCCTGCCATACTGTCCACCTGAGGACTTTACTGAAGTCAAACCAATACTTGCACCGTGCTCTGAACCTTCAAAACTAAGAGCTAAATAAAAGTTTCCTTCCTTACAAAGTTGTCCAGTATCAGTATTTCACTACAGCTTTGGAAAAGAGATTAATACAGCAACACCAGGTGTTGAAAGACAATGAGAAAATATACTAAAAATTCTCAAAGAAAATTAATTCTTGAATTTTGTATGAAGACCAATTACCAAACAGATGTAGTAATACAATAAACCTCAAACTGATAAGAATTCTAATGACTTTTTCCCTAATATGAAGCAATAAACAATGAAGCAAATTCAAAACTACCCAGACAACCAGATAATAAAGGCAGTCCCTGAATGACAACTGAACTGCAAGCTAAGGGCACGTAGAACTACTCCTCAAACCTGGAGGAAAACCTCTAAACATTAGAGTAAGCCATGACTTTGTTTTTTGTTTTTTTTTTTAATATTTCCTTATATTATTTGACTCTTAAAAATCTAACACGAAATAAAATGAACACACACATGAACATGTACACACACACACATACACAAACACACATAAACATGAAAAAATAAAACAAAATAAAAAATCTAAAAATAAAATATGGAGTCAGGTTTGTGCTGGCTAGCTACTCTGGAGCATAAGGATTACCCTAGGGCATGGTTGACATCCACAGCACCACTCCATTGAAGAAAACCTATTTCCCTTTCCACTGCTCCATGTCATACAATGCTATCACAGCTACATGGATAGACTAGCACAGGTATCCTCCTAAATTTCTCCCACTGCTGATATCCACCATTCATTTATATATAATGCCTGTTATACAATTTACACATCTAAATCTGAAGTGCTGTTTCATGTCATGGCCCCTCATTGTCTAAATCACATGTTTCCCAGCCAGCATTCAATCTGGTTTCTTTTAATATTCTTTCTCATTTTAATCTCATTTTAAAAGTCATTGTAATCCCAATGACTTTTCAGGATTTATAAATTTCTTCTAGCGTATTCATGCTCAAACTCTTTGGCCTTGACTTTTACATATTAGAGACATTAAAATGTTGACCTCCTTCACTGTTGTTCTTCATAAGAGACAAATCCCTATCCCCTTCTGTAGGATACCTTATATTCTCATTACCATACATAACCTTGCATTATTTTATGTTTATTTTTTGACAGCATACACCTTAGTCACTATTCTAGTGTTGTGAAGAAACACCACCAACATGGCAACTTGTATAAGAGATAGTATTTATTTATTTATTTATTTATTTATTTATTTATTTTTATTGGATATTTTATTTACATTTCAGATGTTATCCCCTTTCCCCATTTCCCCACTACTCAGAAACCCACTATCCACTCTCCCCTACTCCTGCTTTTATGAGGGTGTGCCCCCACCCACCCACCAACTCCCAATGCCCAGCACTAGAATTCCCCCCACACTGGAGCATCCAGCCTTCATGGGACCAAGGACCTCCTCTCCCACCTATGCCCAACAAGGTCATCCTTCCCTACATATATAGTGGAGCCATGTTGCTCTATGTGCTCTCAGGTTGGTGGTTTAGACTTGAGAGCTCTGGTTGCTTAATATTGTTGCTCTCCCCATGGAGCCTCAAACCCTTTCAACTCCTTAAGTCTTCTCTCTACCTCCTCCATTGGAAACCCCATGATCAGATCAATGGTTAGTTGTGAGCCTCCACCTCTGTATATGTCAGGGTTTGGTAGACCTCTAAGGATATAGCTATATCAGGCTCCTGTCAGCATGCACTTCCTGGAATTCACATCAGTTTCTACCTTTGGTAACTGCACATGGGATAGATACCCAGGTGGAATAGTATCCAGATGACCCCTCCTTCAGTTTTCTGTCCCATGCTTTGGCTCCATATTTGCTCCCATGAGTGTTTTGTTACTCCTTCTAAGAAGGACCGAAGCAAAACAAAATAAAATAAAAAAAAAAAGCAATCGTATAAAAGCAAAAAGGAAAGGGGGGGCATGGGACAGGGGTGTTCTAGGAAGGGGAAATGTGGAAAGGGGATGGCATCTTAAATGTAAATAAAATATAAAATAAAATTTAAAAAAAAAAGAAGGACCAAAGCACCCAGACTTTGGTCTTCCTTCTTCATGAGTTTCAAGTGGTCTGTGAGTTGTATCTTGGGTATTTTGAGCTTTTGGGTTAATATCCAATTATCAGTGAGTGAATACCTTGTGTGTTCTTCTGTGATTGGGTTACCTCACTCAGGGTGATATTTTCTAGTTCCACCCATTTACCTAAGAATTTCTTGAATTCATTGTTTTTATTTTTTATTTATTTTTTGTATTTTATTTACATTTCAGATACCATTTCCTTTCCCCATTTCCCCTCCCTAGAAAACCCCTATCCCATGCCCCCTTTTCCTTTTTGCTTTTGTACATTTTTAAAAAATGTTAATCAAAGGCTTTATAAGTTTGGTAATGCTCAATCAGAAGTGTAATCCAATACCCATCCTAAATACATAAACTATCCTTGACTGGTGGAGACATGTGAACCTCTGCCTCCATGCCCCCCCCCCCCCTTCTCTCTCTTGTCACTTAGCTTGACCCTTCCTGTTAAAATAAAACTTTTCTCTCAAAATGCAATTAGAGCATAATTATTCCTAATTGTACCAGTGAGGTACAAGATAGTCCTAATACCCAGTCCATCATTTTGTTGACAAACCAGAACCTCTGTCGTCTCTCCCAACAGGTGTTCAGCAGTCTCTATAAATTGGCTAAGTTTTAGAAGCTATGCTTAGTGCTTCCCATAATTTCAGTTAACTCAGTCATTCTGGATTTCTGACGGGGTTGAAGACCAATCCTGGCTATTTACTTTGAGAGAAAAGATCTGAGTGGATGGTTTTTAGCTGACATTCATTCTAAAGCCAAAAAGCAAGCCAGGATCAAAAGTAAGTGTTTTAGTTAGAAGAGATGACAGAGGTTCTGGTTAGTCAACAAAATGATGGACAGGGTATTAGGACTATCTTGTACCTCACTGGTACAATTAGGAAGAATTCATTGTTTTTAATAGCTGAGTAATATGCTATTGTGTAAATGTACCACATTTTTTGTGTCCATTCCTCTGCTGAAGGACATCTGGGTTCTTTTTAGCTTCTGGCTATTATAAATAAGGCTGTTATGAACATAGTGGAGCATATATCCTTGTTATATGCTGGAGCATCTTCTGGGTATATGCCCAGGAGTGGTATAGCTGGGTCCTCAGGTAATGCTATGTCCAATTTTCTGAGGAACTGCCAGACTGAGTGGTTGTACATGCTTGCATTCCCACAAACAATGGAGGAGTGTTCCTCTTTCTCCACATCCTTACCAGCATCTACTATCACCTGAGTTTTTGATCTTAGCCATTCTGACTGGTGTGAGGTGGTATTTCAGGGTTGTTTTGATTTGCATTTCCCTGATGACTAAGGATGTTGAACACTTCTTTAGGTGCTTCTCAGCCATTTGAGTTTTCTTAGTTAAGAATTATTCGTTTAGCTCTGTACCCCATTTTAATTGGGTTATTTGATTGTCTGGAGTATAATTTCTTGAGTTTTTTATATTGAATATTAACCCTCTATTGGATGTAGGATTGATAAAGATCTTTTCCCAATCTGTTTGTTGCCATTTTATCCTATTGACAGTGTTCTTTGCCTTACAGAAGCTTTGCAATTTTATGAGGTCCCATTTGTCAATTCTTGATCTTAGAGCATAAGCCATTGGTATTCTGTTCAGGAACTTTTCCCCTGTGCCCAAGTATTCAAGGTTCCTTTCCAACTTCTCTTCTATTAGTTTCAGTGTATCTGGTTTTATGTGAAGGTCCTTTATCCATTTGGACTTAGCCTTTGTACAAGGAGATAAGAATGGATTCATTTGCATTCTTCTACATGCTGACCTCCAGTTGAGCCAGCACCATTTGTTGAAAATGCTGTCCTTTTTCCAGTGGGTGATTTTAGCTCCTTTGTCAATGATCAAGTGACCATAGGTGTGTGGGTTCATTTCTGGGTCTTCAATTCTATTCCATTGATCTTCCTGTCTATCTCTGTATCCATACCATGCAGGTTTTATGACTATTGCTCTGTAGTACAGCTTGAAGTCAGGGATGGTGATTCCCCCAGAAGTTCTTTTATTTTTGAGAATAATTCTTGCTATCCTGGTTTTTTGTTATCCAAATGAATTTGCAAATTGCTTTTTCTATCTCTATGAAGATTCTCTTCAAACTATTCCACAAAATAGAAACAGAAGGAACACTACCCAATTTGTTCTATGAAGCAACAATTTTGCTCATATGTAAACCACAAAAAGTGACAACACAGAAAGAAAACTTCAGACCAATCTCCCTTATGAATATCGATGCAAAAATACTCAATAGAATTGTTGCAAACCAAATCCAAGAACACATCAAAAGAATCATCCATCATGATCAAGTAGGCTTTATCCCAGGAATACAAGATAAATGCAATATTTGGAAATCCATCAATGTAATCCACTATATAAACAAACACAAAGGAAAAAAACCCACCTGATTATCTCACTAAATGCTGAGAAAGCATTTGAAAAAATTCAACATCTCTTTATGGTAAAAGTCTTGGAAAGATCTAGAATTCAAGGCCCATACCTAAACATAGTAAAAATAATATACAGCAAGCCAGTAGCCAACATCAAACTAAATGGAGAAAAACTTGAAGCCATTCCACTAAAATCAGGGACTAGAGAAGCTGCCCACTTTCTCCATATCTATTCAATGTAGTACTGGAAATCCTAGCCAGAACACTTAGACAACAAAGGAAAGTCAAAGGGATACAAACAAGAAAGGAAAAGGTCAAAATTTCACTATTTGCAGACGATATGATAGTATACTTAAGTGACCTCAAAACTTCCACCAGAGAACTCCTAAACCTGATAAACAACTTCAGCAAAGTGGCTGGATATAAAATCAACTCAAACAAATCACTAGCCTTCTTCTACTCAAAGGATAAATAGGCTGAGAAAGAAATTAGAGAAATGACACCCTTCACAACAGTCACAAATAATATGAAATATCTTGTTTGAATCTTAACCAAGCAAATGAAAGATCTGTATGACAAAAACTTCAAGTCTCTGAAGAAAGAAATTGATGAAGATCTTAGAAGATGAAAAGATCTCCCATGCTCACAGATTGGAAAAATTAATATAGTAAAAATGGCCATCTAGCCAAAAAGCAATCTACAGATTCAATGCAATCCCCATCAAAGAGAAAGCATTTAATGTGGCCTTACTTACATTTTCAAAGTTTTGCCTATTATCATCATGATGGGGATCATGGCGGTATGTAGCAGGCATGGTACAGAAAAGGTAGTTGGAAGTTACATCCTGATACACAGACACACTGACACACACACCAGAGAGAGAGAGAGAGACAGAGAGAGAGAGAGAGAGAGAGAGAGAGAGAGAGAGAGAGAGAGAGAGAGAGAGAGAGGAGAGATAGAATCTGACATGAGATTTTGACACATCAAAGGCTACTGACACACTTTCTCCAATAAGATCATGCTTTGTAATCCTATTTATCAGTTCCTCGTCCAGTAACTAAGCATTCAATTACATGAGCCTATGGAGGCCATCTTGATCAAGCCACCACAGCATCTGACACTACAAGACACTGTATGTTTACTTCACTTTCTATATAACTGTGGTATATATCTGGATATATGAACTATTAGAACAGATATAACCAAGTTTGTTTTCCCAAACATTATCTGTAAAACCCAGATATAACCTATTTTAAGAGGAATGTGAGCCTGTGAAAATAGCTAAAATACTCACAAGTTTCGCTAATAAGCAGCAGTCACACCCTGTGATGAAATGTGGCGTCTTTTAACTTCTAGAATAAAAGTGTATTCAAAGAGTTTGCAAAGAAATGTGCATGTCTTCCCTTGACAATGTAAAAGTTGGCTGTGTTTCTAAGGAGAGAGTTGGGCAGGGCCAGAATAGAAGGACCACACTGTGTTTTCCTCAGATAAATGTGCACCTCCTGAAATTATCTTTTTTTTTTTTTTTTTTTTTTTTTTTTTTTTTTTGGTGGAAGAGACAGTAATACATTTTCTTTTTCGCAGTATAAAAATTGAAAATATGGACACATTTCTCTTCAGGGAAAGCAGAGAGGAGTTGGAATTTACCTCTCTCTATGATGGCAAGGATTTTGTTTACTGTAGATATTTGGGTTTGATGCTGTAGATACTTTTTTTCAGTAAATGTGGTTTGGAACCAGAAACATAGTATCATTTTATTCCTGTGAGAATGATCCTGTGTTTCTGTTCTTCTCACAAGTCTTAAATGAATTTTTAGTCAGATGGACTTTATGAAAAATTTTGTGAATTCCAACCTTTTTATAGTCATGACCAAAGATGAAGATCATCATAAAAGGTTAGCCCCGGGGAGTGGTGTTTTTTGCTGGTGCTATTCTTTCTAGATCTTGTGGTGGCAACAGTATCTGTCTTTAAGGTGCAGCACACATATTCAAAGGTGGGCAGTCTACAGTTGTACTTTGAATAATACTATTTTTTTTTTTTTTTTTTTTTTTTTTGGTTTTTTGAGACAGGGTTTCTCTGTGTAGCCCTGGCTGTCCTGGAACTCACTCTGTAGACTAGGCTTGTAATGTCTGAGTTTGGGCGGCCAAACTGTAACTGCCAGCTCTGTTCTGCAGGTCCGGGTCTAGCAAGAGAGAGTGTGGGGCAAGCAACGTGAAGAATGGAGACAAGTCACAGGTTCTGATCAAGTCTCAAGTCTTGTTTATTGTGTCTCTCTCTCCTTTATTGTCTGCCATATTCTCTTATATTGAAGAGAAATCTGGGGTATTTATAGGCTTTTGCCACGTGCCTTGTAGGCGCGTGGATACCACGTGCCTTGCAGGTGTGGATATGACGTAAGCCTTACAGGCGTGGATATATAGCGTGGATTCCACGTGTGCCTTACAGGCATGTATGGCATGGATAGCACGTGGACAGCACGTGAACTGCATGCCTTGCAGGCATGAATACCACGTGCGCCTTGCAGCTGTGGGCAGTAAACAGCAAAACAAAATATGTGGGATATCAGAGTGTGTTTCAGCTGTTGTAGGCTGTTGAAAAACAAGTCTCACGTCAGGGTATATGGCTCAAGATGGCTGCAAAGCTGATAGCCGCTTTCTGCTAAAAGTCGGCCCCCAACACAGGCTGGCCTCGAACTCTGAAATCTGCCTGCCTCTGCCTCCCAAGTGCTGGGATTAAAGGCATGTGCCACAACCGCCTGGTAAATACTATTTCCATAGTTCATTATAGTGACATTGTTGTGAGAACTGTCGCCATTGTATATGAGTCCTATGTGACCTAGCACTCTCTCTCTGAGTCTCTAATATTCATGCCATTAGGATGAAAGATTACTCCCACTGCCGCATCTTTGTCCCTGTTTGCCTCTTCTCAGAAAGACTCCCTTTTCTTTTCTCATATATCAACATCCATTCATTCTTTTATGACCTGATCTACGTTTTGACTTCATTGTGAATTTCATCAAAAGGGTGTGAATAAACTGGTGAAATTCCTCCACCCTCTGCTGCCTTTATTCTCACAGTTCAATTCCTCATGATTTTCTAATTAGTTCAGAAGTTTTTATGTAATCTTGTTAAAATAAGCTAATCACTCCATGTGTGCTTCACTTGTTTTTTTTTTTTTTTGGGGGGGGGGGGGGGTCCTACTACAGACCCTGGCAGAGAAATGACTATACAGTAAGTGGTTAAAATGTTATTTGTTGAACAAGGCAGTTATGCTTCAAGATCACACCTAGGTCAGGATGTATCCAAAAAAAAAAAACGGCATTCAGAAGGTAAAATAGAAATATAAATATTATCTGGTTCTATTAAAATAGACACTAGAAAACAAAACGACAACAACAACAAATCTATGGAGGATCAGAAACCTGGGATCTAGTGAAAAGAAATGCATGATGAGGAAATGACTTTTTAATGCAAACTGATTTCAGACAGAATCTGGAAAGCACAGTGTAGAATATGTTCTCTGCGTTGGCAGGCTTCCCACTGCCATCAGTAAACCTCAGGCACTTGGCAAAACTTGAGGGACGGGTTATATAGATCACAGTCCCCCTTTCTGCTGCTTTTCAAATGGTAAGAGAGAGAATAAGAAAGGCCTTTGGTAACTGAAAGGGAAATGAGCAGTCCCACTAGTATTGCATGTTCCAACTTACAGTCAGAGAAGAAAAGATTAAGTGCAGGGAAAATAGGTGACATCTCTGAGACATCTAACACAAATTGCCCGGATGACCCTCGGCAGCTCTGCATTGGTCTCCCACTCTGGACAAAGAGGAAATGGGGCTGAATAAAGGGCAGCAAGCTTTGATTTCTCCTATACCTTGTGGGTAGGTTCAATGTTGTTAATTAGTGAAACTTTCGTTAGAATCCTAGTCAGGATAAACTATTCTACTTCTGAGTCTATGTGGAGCCTGTAACACCCATTTTGTAGCTTATGATAATTCTGAGTGCATTCAAATGAACTCTGCTTCCTCACATTGAGCAAGTAGCATCTTCATTTCACTTTCTTATGTGTCTGACCTTGTATAGAAATTCTGTTTTATTCCAGAATGTAGTAGATTCTATGTTCACATCATTCCAAGGACATGGATTTTGTCATAAAGTTTTGTGCACTATTAATTGAGGCAGTTTCCCTTGTGTTTTACATAGATAAGAGGGCATTCGAAGTACACCTCACAACTAGTAAGTCGAAAGACTGTGGGGGTAACAAGCAAGAAGGTCATGCTCGTGGATTAGCTGGAGCTGGAAATGCAGAGAGCCTGAGGCAGGGCAAAACAGTAAATGGGCACTTAGAGAATACAGCAGATCCAGAGGCATGTTGAGCACATGAACACAGTGCTTCATTGGGCAACCTTATGAATCTTACTTGATACAGGGAGACACTGCAGAAGCACTCTCAATACTTAGTCAAGCATGCTTATTCACATGCAATAAACCAGCATGCACTTATAACTAGATCATCCTTACATATTTCTTTCAGTCTCAAAATGAAAGATTAATTAAAGGTGGCTGTGAACATAGTGAGACCTCAATGTCAGTTGCATGAGGTAACTGTGACATGAACTACTGCCTGTTTTTCACTCTTCTGATAGAGTGGTTAGCTCTTCTGTAAGCCTGAATGAAAGAGTGCTTTCTTATAAGTGGCAGTAAATTATCTGTTATGTTTAACATTAATTAAATACAAATAGCTTTTATAACTTTAAGAATTAATCAAACAGACTCTGGTACTGCAATGTATTACGGCCTAAAGTGAAGTATACATGGGCCCGTTATGCAACCCAATACCAAATGTCCATGGTAACTGCAAAACTACTGAGGGAATTTTCTTCTTAATTTGTATAAAAATTTTCCAAGGAGCTAAGCTAAAGAAGAGACTTTCCTACAGGATGGATAGAAAGATTTGTTTATATATTAAGCTAAAGAAAGATCATACTGACCTCTCTTTTAGAAAGTGTCAAAATAAAGCAAAGTACATATGAATTCAAGTTAAAATCTACAGCAATAACAAAGTAACTCAGACAAATCCATGATTGCCAGGAAATCTTGCCTAGGAGAAAAATTAAGGCCATGAGGAGTAAAGAAGAGGTTGAGAAAGGTGAAGTGGAGCCTTACAAGCCTAAGTAGATGGGAATTAACATGAAAATTTTAGATTAAATATTCTGATTTTAACAACTCAATTGATTATGTATTTCAAATTACTTTCAGTTATAAAAGCTGTGTCTGAATATAGATTAAAACACTAATTTCATTTTTAATTTATCTTAGGCCTCTAGTGTTTCAGATATAGGAAGAACACAGTCAGATCTTTTCTTCTTTCTTAGCACAAGGAGGCATTCTCTGATAGCATCAGTGGAGACCTGGCTCACAGGTTTTGGAGTACAGTAAGTATTCCTTTAGGGTGGGGGAGAGAGGCCATTCAAGTACCATATAGGCCAAGGATTCTACTTCATTCTGCTTGTGAATAGAAAATTTAAGTGAAGCTGAGTGAAAGATAAGGAATCATTTGTTTGGCAGAGGAAATTTCAAGATAGGAGAGCATTCTGGCCAGTATTGAGAAAGTATCTCTAATTGTCAAAAGAGATCAGCACCACTGGAGAGAAACCTCTTGGGCTAGAGGAGGGGGATGGGAAAGGTGTCTTCAGGAAAAACTCCATCTATCAGAGGCCTCATCTCAAACTGAGCAACACTGTCCACTTGACACTGGTCATAGAGCTAAGAAATATGAAAAGAGGAGGGAATCGTGGAGCCACAGACAAACATAGCAGGGTCAGAGTCTTCTCAGGAAGCCTCAGCGATGCTTGTGCATGAAGTTCTGGAGGTGAAGTTTGGAGATTCTAGGATGCCTTGGTGACAGGTTCTTCCATTTGGAATAACAATGTTTACTCTGTGCTAGTATATGTTGGTTATATGTAACCTGTATTTTTATTTTATAGGAGTTCACAGTTAGATGACTGAGCTTTTAAAGTGATATACTTGTTAAGCACTGTAGATATTTAAAGTTGGACTGTAGGCCTAAAGAGATGTTAAGGGCTACAAGCAGCTAAGCGGTTATAAGCACATCGAGATGACTCAAGTTCAGGTACTATCTTAGGGTTTTACTGGTGTGAATAGATACTATGACCAAGACAACTCTTATAAGGACAACAGTTAATTGGTGTTGACTTACAGGTTGAGAGATTCAGCCCATTATCATGAAGGAAGGAGGAGCAGAGCAACATCCAGACAGGTACTGTATAGGAAGAGCTGAGAGTTCTGCATCTTGTTCTGAAGGCAAACAGGAGAAGACTGACTTCCAGGCAGCTAGGACTAAGGTATTAAAGCCCAGACCCGCAGTGACACATCTACTGCAACAAGGCTACATCCACTCCAACAATGCTACATCTCCTCTGAATATTGCCACTCCCTAGGCCAAGCATAAATCAACCATCACAGGTACCAACACCCACATCAGGTGGCTTACAACTGCTTGTAATTCCAGCTCAAGGGATCTAATATTCTTTTTTGGCATCTGTCAGTATCTGCACTGATCATATACAAACTCACACACAGTCACACACACACACACACACACACACACACACACAGAGTCATACACAATTAAAAACTAAAAATAAATAAAATCTATAAAGTTGGACTTTGTTTCAGAGTATGAGATAAATTTGCTACTTTGAGAACAGGGAATTAGAAGTTTCTGGCTTAAAAAGTGATGTGTTTGAGTGTCAAGTTTACCAGAAATGGAGTTGAGATTGTTACCATTAATTTAATCACCTGGGAAATGGATCTCTAGACATCTGTGTATGTGTGTTTGGGGTTGGAGTGCATGTTGCCATGGTAATCTAGATTGCATTAGGCAAAGTGGGAAATTTCTGTCCTCTATCCCCCCATTCTCCCCAGATCTTCTTTATAAAGCAGAAGCCTGTTGAGCACTGACATGCAGACATGCATGGCTCCTTTCTTTTGACTATGGACACAATGTGACAAATGGTCTCATTCATGATGGACTGTACTTTGAAATGTGACATAAAATAAGCCCTTTCATCTTTAAGTAGTTTTGTGTTTTTTTCACAGCAGCAGAATAAAAATAAGACAGGCATTAATTGAAAAGTGCTTTATAAACACTAGTCTCTTCAGGGAGAAAAATATTTCAAAATTTATTAGACAAGAAAGGAATCATTGTAAACCGTAGATGACAACAGGCAGACTATGCATGAATGAAGTGAGATATAGGGCAGGTGATCACTGTTCTTTTTTTCACCAGTGTAGAAGAATTAGACATGAAGAAAACACACAGTTTTGGGTGAACTATATTTGTCAGCCTTACGTTAGTGAGTGGAAAAGAATCATACATATGTCACAAAATGTCTGATGAACTTGGGTTGTGCAGTTTTGCAACACGTAATTTTTTGAAGAAATACCTTCTTTGGGACTAGAGGACTTGAACATTGCAGCTGAAAGTATTAAATTCTATAGCATTCGTTTGTTGGGAGAAACACTTATTTGTTGGCTATTTTTAAGGCTGTAAACTAACGATGATATCAGAAAGGTCTACTCAAACGTTTGCAGTAGTTACAGGTCATATATAAAATTTATCTTATTATGTACTTTGTGCAATTAGTTATGTTTGCCTATCCAAGCACTCTGAAGAATATATGGAGGTAGAGTTGATATATCACTCAATGAATATTTAACAGAGACAGTGCTGAATATTTCCTTGTATGAAAATAGTTACCTCTTTAACAACCCTGTCAATTCATCCCTTCTCCCAAGTTGCTTTCCTTTATTTTGGCGTATGGTTGACTAGTTTTAATTGAGACTTCCTATGAGACCATGGGTTGGAACTACTCACTGGAACCTGGTAGGCTCACAAGTGTGTTTACAAATGAATACAATGACTAATCAAGTCCCAGAATCTATCAGTAACTAAGAGTTCATTAGGAAGAGATAACATATCATGGACTGCTTCCTGACCCATGTCTGACTGTTGACAGACCTAGTCTTGTACAGACCTTGTATAGCCAGCAGCAACTACTGTGATTTTGTGTTTGTATTGGCTATGCTATGCCTTGAAGACAGAATGTTGCAGCCCTTTTCCCTATCTTCATGTTCACAAGATCCTTCTATGATTCTCTGTGAACTTTATATGGCATCATACAAATGTCTTTTTTTAGGGCTAAGCATATCACTATCCCTTATTCTAAGAGCCATAAGCAGTCTCTGCATTCACTACCATTCAGCTTCCAGATCGGCTGTTGTCAAGTCATTATTAGTTTTACAGCTTAATGGTTATAAAATTGGTTTTTCAGACAAAATTATGGGCATTGAAACTTAGCAAATAGAAATTGTTCAATGTTAAAACAAACACTACAATCTTGAAAAATTTTAATGGAGAAGTGTTCTAACATGAAAAATGAAGATTATACCCAGACTGATATTGATTCATAGAGGAATATTTTGTGCTTATTTTGAGCAAAAAGGGTCTCCAACAGGAAGGAGATCTCAGTGTTTACAGAGTACTCCAGGACACACCTTACCAACTCTGGCACCTAAGGCTATGATGAACTAAAAAAGACATAGACAATTGTGTGAGAATGAAATTTGTGGTTTAGGTCATTTGGATCCCTGGTTTCAGCAATAACTTTACGTAGAAAAACAAGATGGACTGTTAAATGGCTTTTATCACACAAACCTCTCAGTTTTTCAAAGCATATTTCCAAAATGCTTAGAACCCTTTCTTATCCAAACACAGCTGCTACTCCTCCATTTTGTGAGTATATTTAGTTCTTGTTGGAGTTTCTCTAATATATCTTTTGCTCTAATTTAAAATAATAAGATAACATTTTCATAAACATAAAAAAAAATTGTATTGTTTTTGTTCAGTAACTAGACTGGTCAGATTTTAAAAGTAATCAGAGTCAGTGGTCTGACCTTAATTCTAGAGATAAAAATTTGATTGTATGTTATTTATTTAATTATGCATGTCACATATTTTATATTCTTAGTACATTGTGAAGCCTGTGATTGGAGTATGTTCTGTTTTTACTATTCCATTTTTACTAACATAGGAAAATGGCATTGAGCTTTGATAAAGTTAAAGGATTATTGCTTAAAGAAATAAGCACAAGAAATTATTTAAAACAAAGAAATTTATTTAAACTAGCATTACTACATTATTTACACCATTTTCATGGTGTGTCACTCAGCTTGCTTTTAATATTAGTGAAGAAATGAAAGCATGAGTGTTTTATTCCACACTCATCACACTGACCTCTGAAGGAAAACAAGGTCAGTTTTCATTCTCCACTCAGGCCCCTGATTGTGAGGCTTTTGTTTTCTGTGGGTTTGGGTGCTAACGTTGAGGCTTCTGTACCCTGTATAGGTGCTGTATGCTCCTGAGAATGAGGCAGAGGAGAAGGGAGAAAACATCCTTACAATTTTTTCCTAGAGATCCTGACAGTGCACAGGACACAAGCAACTGACAATTCTCTGATCACTACCCTGGGCTTTAGAGGCTTCAGGACACCAAGCAAGTGGGAAAGTTAGAGAAAAGACAACAGAAACCATCAGGGGAAAGTCAGGGCTAAATGGAAAGGAAGAAAGTTAAGGCAGATGCAGGACCATAACCTCTGCGTAGTTTAGCAGTATCTTCACACATAGAAGATTTTGGATCTGAGAAGAGGTATAAAATAAGAGCACGCTACTTGTAGGTTTATGTGATACTTATGTCCCATGCAATTGGCATCAAACCCAAAGGCTTTGCCAATACCCTATCTTAAAGAAATAGAAAAGGAAGCTCATCCCAGATTCACAAGTAGCTACAGAATTAAAAGAAATTTTGAGACAGCTAAACAAAATTGGACAGAGTACCCTTCAAGATACATTTTCAGACATCTTTATTAGGAGGACAGGGAATGCATGAAAACCAACATAAATGCCAGGGAAGTAGAATAGAGAGTCAAGGTAAGTAAGTCAAGGTTAAGCTGGGCGGTGGTGGCACACGACTTTAATCCCAGCACTTGGGAGGCAGAGGCAGGTGGATTTCTGAGTTCGAGGCCAGCCTGGTCTACAGAGTGAGATCCAGGACAGCCAGGACTACACAGAGAAACCCCGTCTCGAAAAAAAAAAGCAAAACAAACAAACAAACAAAAAACAAAAACAAAAACAAAAAAACAAAACAAACAAACAAAAAAACAAGGTTAAACAACCTAGTAGGAAATAACAAAGGTAACAACAAAATAGAAATAGTTCAATTAGAAGACAAGAACATGAGCAGACATTTTTTTTTCTGAAGAAAATTTGTAAATCACAAATGTGCTCCAACACCACTAATTATAAAGAGAGGAGAATAATTTTTAAAAATCTGAACATTCACCTCAGATATGTTAGAATGGATGCTACCAAAATGTAAGAGAATACCAATGTTGGGGAAAATATGGTTAAAAAGAATCTCTGGTGTACAGAAAAGAAATTAAAAACAAAATAAAATAAAACAAAACAAAAACAAGAACAAGAACAAAAAAAGCCCAAAAACATTAAACCCAGAGCTACAGGGACAATTATTCTTGGCTTTGATTTCAGATGGATCTGGAATCAATAAAGAGATGAGCGTCTGGCATACCCCTGAGGGGTTACTGTTAGTTTCTGAGAATTTCTGTGATGATTTTTCTAGGTTAGGTTAGCTAACGTGGAAAGACACCATCTTAATGTGGGTGGAAGGTGCTTTTAAGGAGCAGCCCAGATAAAGGGCAGAGAGGAAAGGCTTTCGCTCTTTTTCCTCATCTGCCTTCACTCTTGCTAGTGAGTTCATGTTCTCTGTGGCTGCCACCACCGCTGAGGCTCCCTTATCAGAGCCCAGCTTCTTTGTGTCTGCTTTGCCTTTGGGCCCTGATGAAAAGGATGGCCATGACCTGCTTACTTATCTATCACCTAACTTCTCACATGAAAGAGAAATGAACCACACTAGAATCAGATTGTACTTCTTATTCATTGCTGTGTTAGCAAAACATGCCAATAAATTTGAACACAGTGGTATCAAGTCCACTAACATCTCAACAAAGAACACACATTAGCTTCACTTACAAAGAGAATTTGTCAAGGTCCAAGGTCAGGTGCATTGAATGAAACAGGTTTCAATTTAATAAGATCTAGTGGTGGAAGTACCAAATTCTCTGACGCTTGTTAGAGCCTATATCAGGCCCGGGGGAGTGACTTTTTAAGCTACCAAAAATTCATTTGTGTGATTCTTATAGCAGATCCTTGAGTTCAAGACTTCTTTGAGCTACTGCTTTTTTTATACTGAGCTACAGAGTACTAACTCCCTGTCAAAGATTTAATAGGTCTAACATTTCTGGGAAAAAAAAAGTTAAACAAAAGTGAAAGTTGACATTCTTTCTGCTAACCTTCTGGTCAGTATTCTGCCCAACAATGGAAGGAAGCTTGGTAAGTAAGATCTGAATGCCCAACTCCCACTAGATTAAGGGATACTGTTCTTTGAGCTTACTCCCTCCAGGCTATAAATCCCATATGGATTTCTGCTTTTAGCTAACTTTGCAGTCTTTCTGGGAACAGGGTACCATGAGGACCCCAGGGAGCGCTGAGCCTGATCTGATGAATAGACACTCAGAGCAAACATTGTTTCTTACTTTTATACCCAATGCATTCTATAGTGGAAGTGTTACTCAAACCTTATATTTTATCCAAATCTCCCTTCAAGGGCATGAGTAGAGTCTAAGCTCAGTTGTGGACGTTGACTCTGAGAATATTAGTCTGGATGAATGAATCTGTTGTATCCATGTTATTTACTTGGGTTCCCTTATCCTGTTACTCCTTTTTTTTTTTTTTTTTTTTTTTTTTGCACAGCTCAACATTCCTATGATGATATGGTAGAACTCTCAGGTTCATTTCCATTTTTGCAAGTCTCCTAGTCTCTGCATCCACTGTATCATACGCACACCATCTCTTGCCCTTGCTCAAGCCTGTTTTCTTCATCATTCTGAGAATACTCAGACAGAAGCTTCATACTTAACCTCTTTATTGGGCTTAGACATAGGCAATCATGATCATCTTTGTTTTTCAATTTGTTGTTCATTTGGACTCCAAAGACATTCTTCTGAAACAACTATTCTAGTAAGCCATGGCATCTTAAGTAAATGCATAAGTCAATGACAAACGTGGATTAAGCATTACTACAAACAGGAGCAACACATTTTGATAAGCAAACATGCTTAGAAACCATCTGTGCTTACATGCCTTGAATGCTATTGAGACTCCAAAAGAATACTTAAGTAGGTGCATACTGCTGTGCATACTGTGGTTACTGAGGCATGCTATTTTATTGTAAAGGAACATCAATATGTAGACTGTTAAAACATAAAACCCTCAGTTTCTCACAAACATAAGTCAAGTAGGAAATGCCCAATAACCTAGAAGAGAAATACAGAAGCAACACAAGTCAGGATTCTTACTAGTATGAAAAAATGTGTAACATTTCTTTTTAAATGAAACAAGAAAACTGAAAGAGAATCTATATTCTCTTTTAATTTTAATTTATAATTTAATTTTAATTCATACCATATTTGAAAACACATGTGTATTTGACAGAAAAATAAGAACTTAGGTATATGATGTTTTCAAGGATAGCTCTAGTGTACTGTTATATAAAGTTTGAAATTAGGACACAAATATTTTTGTTACTCTGCCTTGCCCACAAAGCTAATGCCCCTTCTAATTACGCCTATGAATGACTTGTCTTTTTCACTTTCCCTGTCTGTAACATAGAGATAAGAGTATTTACCTCACTCAGGATGAGCTAGATGAAATTCTTAATGTATATAATGCACTTTGAAGATGAACACCTTCACATAAATGCTAAGCATTATTATGGCACATAAATTTATGAGTTACCACAGATGCATGATTTCAAAGAATATTTTAAAGGGAAAATTCATTATAGATATTCTTTAATATCCCTGAATTAAATATAAAGGTAAGAGGAGCTCTCTAAATACTAAACAGAGACGGGACTAATTTTGTTCAGATTTTCCTTGTATATAGATTGGTATTTATTATGATTAGACAAAGAATTAAAAAGGCATAAATTAACTTAAAAATCAAGAGGTTTTTGGCTTTCAAAGCTTTGTCCACTTTTTTTTTTTTTTTGCAATTCTCAATTATGTAAGGTTAATAAAAAGTACCTGTTTTCAATTACTTTTTGACTATAGAAATTTATTGGAGTGCATTGGGATTTTACTCCCAATCATCGTCAACAAAATTGTGTCCAAAATTAGTTATAATACTTTTGATCATTAAATGTTGCCTTCATTGTCAAAGGTATAACTTCTTTCAATATACAACTGCCTCAGGGAAAATAAATCACATTACTACAGAGAAAGTCTTGTTGGAAGTCTCTTGAGTTTGTTATCAAAGTGACTCTTCTGTGTTTTCTACTTTTTTTTGTTATAATAAGGTATTTCAAGGACAGATAAAGCATGGACTTTTGCTTAACTTGTGACATATGGCATTTATTCCCAGGTAGCTATGTGCCTGGAGTATTTGCTAGTTCTCCTTGGCTATGCCCACAAATCCATAAGGATCCCGACTTAGTAAAACATAACATAATCTGAACGTGAATGTCAATGGCAGGATTCTTAGGGTTGTTCTCCCATCTCGGTGTTGGGAGCTGTGGCTTGACTCTCACTCATAAGTACAAAGATTTGTCTCTTTTGAGCTTTTATTTTCAGCTCTCTTAATAATAAGCATTTAGAAGTGGGGTGGGCTGGCCCAAATGCATTAAAGAAAGGAATCACCAAAGACTGTTACAAAAGGTTTTCACCGTTGTCCCTTCATTTTATTTGCTGCAGGTGATTGCTGTCACTTAAAAGCAATCTTTTCTCCAAGGGATGTTCAGACTAGTCATTTGTGTATCTGAATAACCATCAAAAATGTTGCCTTCCATCTTAAGAGTAGCATTAATTTGTTTTAAGCCTGAATACTGCCAGCAAGCTCCACAGACAAAGCCATTTGCTGAAATGGGGCTATATTGTGAAGGACGTTAATGCAAATGAAGGGATGGAGTGAAATCCATGCTAGCTGGAAGAATCTAGTTTAGTTCATTGTATAGTGTATTTTAAAAGTCCAAATGAAGCAAACAAATACAGAAAACAAATGTTCAAGTGTTTTATTATAAACACAATACGAGTTTGGCTGGAGGAGAATATCACTGTGGTTTCTGAGAGAAGCTTCAAAAGCAACGTCAAGGAGTCATGTAACCCTTTATTCAAATGAACCGTGTTTATCTACATTAAACATATTCTGTACACCACACAGGTACTCTATGAGGCATACAAAGAAGAAAATAAAATTACTTTTATAAAGATTATTTCTTTTCTATTTATTTATGATCTACTCAGGTAGTTCAGGAGTAAAAATGAAAAAAAAGGGGGGGGCTGAGCCTGTGTACACTTCTGGTGGCCCCATATATCACTAGGATGAATTATCTTAGAAAAAATAAAGAAGATGGAAAGAGAGAGAAGGAAAGAAAGAAAGAAAGAAAGAAAGAAAGAAAGAAAGAAAGAAAGAAAGAAAGAGTGAAAGATGTGTAAAATGATGGAATAAAGAGTGGGAGGAAGGAAGGGAGGGAGGTCAGAAAAAAGGAAGAACAAAGGAAAGAAAAAAAAGGCCAACTTTCCATAGTACCTAAAGTAAATATCAGCAACAGTGGCAGCAACGACAAAGGTAGTTTAAATACTAAAATCTATTACTACTGCCTGTCAGTTTGGAGAGACTTCGGAACTGCCATGCCTGCCTGAAATTGCAGTTTCAAGAGGTCAAACTATTGAGGATCTAGTCCCAAGGAAGAAGAAATAGATCTAGTTTTAGAACAAACATTAGGTATCATTCAATCTACAAAGATGTTTTCTTATGTGGACAATTCATTTATATTGAGAAAATGATATTTTAAAGAGTCCCATTTTTTTTTTAACTTAATAGGATAAATATAGTTCTTATTTTTCTAACTGCATTCTAAATACTTAACCTTATACTCCCGGGTAGCTCATCCCTCATAGAAGAAACTTTTGTTTTCTGCAGACCAAGACCATTTCAGCAAACCAGGCCTGGTCAAAATATAGAAATCAAGTAATTGTGAGGATGCCCAGCCCTCATAGGTTAATCTACAACACAACTCCTGCATCCACGGTTCAGAGAACATCTTGAGAGAAACACTATGCATTTTAGGTCAATGCCACATATATTTCCTACAATGAAATGCCATATCTTAATGCCATGCCCCTTAATACATTTCCTTTGATGCCACAGCCCCCTCCCCACTCTCTTTCATGTTTCTCTTTTGGAGTTTCGAGGTTGTCTCATGTTTTCTCTGCTGCCACTCAACTGTTTTTTTGTTTGTTTGTTTTTGGTTTTTTGTTTTGTTTTGTTTTTTTGTGCCTTGTCCACATGGGGTTTACTGCCAGCTCCAGGGAAATGTTAACAAAGCAGAGTTACTAAAGTTACCACTGTTTTTGTCTCATGCCCACCCTAAGGTAGAGATACTTCTTACCAGTGTGTTTAGAGAGTTGTGTTTTATCCGATTGTCTAGGGATGGGATAGGGGGTTCCTGGGTGGTGGGGAGAATGAGGCGAGAGGATAAAATCTGAAAAGTAAATATATTATCCAATAAAAAAATTTAAAAAAGAAAACATGACTAAAAAAAAAGCAAACACTTCTCCATTCCAAATAAATTAGAGCCAGAATATGCAAAATGCTCTAAATGGACAAAGTAAAAACACTTTACCAAACCTGAACCTTAAGATGGCTAAAGAAAAAGCAAAAAAAAAAAAAAAATGTAATAACAAACTAAGAATTATAATAATAAGCTAAGTGTAAAAGTTATTTTTGGGAAGGTGCCTATAAGTATGTCATATTATTGAAAACCTAGTCGGGCAAATTGTGCAATGTTATTGTAGTTAAAGCTTTTCATATAGGTGAGATCGAGAAACCAGCCTTCGGTAATGAGGACAGACACTCCATTCTGTGAGACTTATATAACCCAGATGTGCCTGGTCATGAGAAGCTGCCTCCTTCCTTTTCTTCCCCATTCTCACTTTGAAAGTGAGCTCTGCACTTCAAACCAGCTGCTAGACAAGATTCAATTCAATGTGCATTAAAAGAGGCAGTTATTTTTTTTCAAGAGAGATTCCGTAAGAACAAGTTGCAAAAGAGTCTCATTAATTTGCCAACAGCAGAAGTTACAAACTCTTTAAAGTATTTTTCTGGAGGTGCCCCTGAATATCTGGCCACCACTTTTTATAGTTCTTTGCTAATTATCCTCTCTTGTTCTTCTTTATTAACAGAAGCCCTTGTCAACCCCACAATGACCTCTGATCCCTTATTGCTGAGGAAAGCCATGCCCAAGTGTCATTGCCCTTCATAAATATCTCATCCAGATTCATAAATGACAACATACTGCTCAGAAAGTAAGTTACTCAGTGTCTCACATTCTTAATAGCTTTTGGTATATTTTTCAGCATTTATAAGCATATGAGGGCAAGATTTATCTTCAGTATTTAATACGATTTTTACTTGTGCGTGCCATGAAAAGTCTCTGCACCAAAGCTGTGGTATAAGTCTAGAGCAAACTGCCACCCTTATTTGACTAAGGTATAATGGAGATGCTGCTTTCAATACAATTTCAAACAGTATCTAACGAACTGAAAAGATAACATAGTCTTGGCAGGATGTTTATTGGTAATCAGACAAATGCAACAGAAAGGCATCACTCACTGTTCTGATATGCTCTTTCCTCTGATCTTGGCAGACATGCCATTGTATATATGAAGCCTAAAGGCAAAGTATGCCTATAGCAGACTCAGCTGTTTGTAAATTTCTGAAGCATTTACAGATAACTGTGGAGGGAGGATGTACAGGGAAAAAGAGGTGGGCACACAAGTCTGGCCTGAAACAGTCCTCTTAATGCAGATACAGCAGAAATTTTAAATGAAGAATTTGCCTGTCACTTAGGTTGGCTCCCATACTGACCATTACCCTTTCTTGTGCTATGCCAAAGAACTTAAATTTGAGTCCTGGGTAGAAGTGTTTTATTATAAGTAAGAGCTGAAAGCAAGCGCTACTTTCACTGAAAGACATCCAGGACACAAAACACAATTTAAAAGGGTTAAAGAGGCACTCTTTTCACTGCTGCAAAGAAAGCAGAATTAATTGCTTTGGAGCCTAAAGAACTCCAGAGAACAAAAGTATCCGTTCGATACTTTGAAGGCCTTAGGGTAGAGCAATAGAGTTCTCTAGGGTGGAGGCAAAGTGCCAGGTGATGAAGAAACATCAGCAAGGACAGAACTACCTGAAAAAGTGGATCAGTACAGTTTGCTGGAAGAGTCAACGTTGTTTTCTAGGCCCTGGAAGCCTAGCACAGTATATCCTTTAGAATTGTGAGAGATGTTGAAATATAAAATGGAATAGAGTTTTAATATCAGTAAAGTTCAAAAGAGAAGTAAAGAGCCAAAAAGATGTGTGTGAATAGGTAGATGATATATGACAGACAAATGATAGATAAATATAATGGATGATAGATGCAGAGAAGATAAATAGTAGGTAGATAATGATATAGATTGATAGCTAGGTGATAGATGATTGATATATAGGTAGATGATAGAAAATAGATGATAGATAGATAGATAGATAGATGATAGATTATAAGAAAATAAGCTAGAATATATGATCACCGACTTCTAGTTGTCTTAATAAGAGACATGTCTAAGAAGAAACCAGAGAAAGTAGGAAGGACCCAGGCAAAAATACTCTACTAGATGGCTGTATTGAATTGCAAGTACATGTGATGGTAGCTCTGTTAATCTTTCTTTCTTTCTTTCTTTCTTTCTTTCTTTTTTGTCTGTTTTTTCAAGACAGGGTTTCTCTGTGTAGCCCTGGCTGTCCTGGAACTCACTCTGTAGACCAGGTTGGCCTCAAACTCAGAAATCCACCTGCCTCTGCCTCCCAAGTGCTGGGATTAAAGGCGTGCGCCACCACTGCCCTGCACTGTTAATCTTTCAAGAACAGAAAAACAAATGCAGTGAATTTGGTTATCACTAAACAATGATCCTAAATTTGGCTTCGTTAGATAGCCTGACATTGTTGCTTGTATGTATTAGAAATATTTATAGTAGATATATTTTAGATACAGAAATATACACTACCATACACTTAAAAAATCTTGAATTTTTAAAAACTGTTGACATATTTATTTTATATACAACTATTCTGATGTATATACATGAATTTGTTTTTTGTAAATTTTCCTTAGTTTTAAGAATTTCATGTATGTATGGAATGAAATATCCTATGTACCTTCATTTGCCCAACCCAACTCCCCTTATACTCATTGTAACTTGTTCCTCTCCTAACTTCATCTCTGCTTTGCTTCTTTATTTTTTGATAACCTACTAAGTCTAATACTGCTCATATGTATGTAGGTGAGGGGTCATTCATTGGAGCATAAAGCCTACCCAAGGCCACATCAGCTGTCATTGCCATTATCCCCTTTGCCTCTTACTCTAACCACTTACTCAGTGTCCCATCTCTGCATTGAGTGATGACCACTGCAAAAAGAAAGTTCTCAGACCAAATATGAGAGCAGCCCAAGTCTACAGTTATAAACACAAATATCAGAAAACTATTTAACAAAATAGCAAGCAAGTTCTGTCCTAGTACCTGTGAGTTTCCATCTTGTATGTCCATGGTCCCTACCAGCTCTCAGATTTAGACACCATCCTTGGGTCCTAAGCTTCCGCTGAAACAACAGTTAGATGTGGAGCTCCTGGACAGTCTGTGGGCCTTCATATCTTCACATTCAAGAATCCTGATTGTAACAAGTAGAAAATATAGACTAAATCATGTACCCTAAAACTATTTGGAAAGTCACATCACAAGGGTATGCTTTATCATACATCCACTTAAAAACACTCTGTTTTCTGAGTAAAAGTGAGATAATCATACTTTAGAAATTAAAATTATCCTAATTTATGTCTATGCAGTTTTTCTCAAACACAGTCTTAAAAATATGAGTGATCTTTGCAGCCCAGCTCAAACCATATTCTGCTAGAACAGGTTCCATCTGTAAGTCCCATTGCTCACTCTCACAATCCTGGCTGTCGGCCATCCTCTGGAGGCTTTTCACCTTCCTGCTTATGGATTTTATTAGTGATTTGATAAAACATAAGTTTAACTGTTTCACTTTTTTATGTAACTTCTTTCTTTCCCTTTATAGTTTTATTACTTTTGATCACTATTATGCATCTATCTTTCGCAATTTAATGTCTTTATGATTTTATCTACTTCACACCTACCAGTGTGTGAATGTGAAAAAGTGGCAATGAAAAGGTGATCAAGAATGTATTATTTTTTAACTGCAAACACCGATAAATGATGCAGTGAGACAACTTAGGAACATGAGTAAATAGGGACACAGATAGCTCAATAGTTAAGGACTGTACATCCCTATTTTTTGCATTATAACCAGAGTATTTGTATTTTGTATTCTATTGATCTACTGAAATTATTTTGAGGTATGTGTGTGTATGTGTGTGTGAGTGAGTGTGTGTGTGTGTGTTTGTGTGTGTGTGCTCATGTGTATATGGCTGTCGTGCACATCTATAGGTACTTGTGTATAGAACACAGAAGTCCTCAAATGCTCCCAATTTTTATGTCTCTCACTTAACCTGCAGCTTACAGGTTGGCTAAACTGTCTGGCTTTAATTTGTAGCATATTTTAACCTTTTAAAACTGTCCAAACAGAGATTCATGTTTTATAGTATGAAAAAAATTACCGTAAAAATATTTACTTTTATTGTTTTTAATTGTTTACCTATGTGTGTGATAGAATTTTATTTGTTGCGATTATGTGAGACAGAGTCTCAGTCTCATTGCTGATACACCAAGAGACTGCTGAGCCTGTTATGTCTGCTGCTGTTACCCATGCTAAATACAGATGTGGGAACAGAAGGACATGTACTTGCCCAAGCAGGGTGAGCTATATGATAACATGGAACCTGCATGAAATCAATCACCACGCAAGGAGCTAAGTATCTCATCAGGGAGTTACTTATCCAAATGGGGTAGAAGCTCATAAGTCGCCTTGGAGCATCATCTGAAGTAATGAAAAAAGATGAACTGGGATGAAAATAAACAGCTGGAAAATACAGATGGAGAACTGAAATGGAGCTGACAGATATTTGCAGTGGTCCACTGTCTGCATGGGGAACACTGCTTGATCCCCAGAGCTACATGAGTAGCAAGTTCCCTGTTTAAAAATAAAAGGAGACTGCCACACGCATTTGTTCATGAGGTGGCTGCTGGCTCTAACAAGAAAGGGCTTGTGGATAACCAACATGCACAGCTGGAACCCTTTGAAAGCAGCACAAGGGAAGTGAGAACAGCACATCCCACCAGATCAGGCTGGCCCATAGCTGCTGCACTGTGTTCTATAGTGAGATTCTAAACTCCCCAGATGAAGCCTGCTCTCCTGTGCAAACAGCTTTTGATGAATTCATTGATAAACTTGGTTCAGTAAGTGAAGTCACAGACAGACAGCATGACAATGATGCAGCTACTGAGAGACTACTTGACTGTGGACGTCATATGCTCAAGTAGACAAAGCTGATCCAGGAGGGGTGGAAAATTCATATTCATCAAAGTGTTTGCTTGCCTCATTTTAAAGTTTGCACAGTAGATCACCCTCATCCATGCTGCCCCACAAGGTGTTTTTGGTTTATGGTTTATGTCAAGCTTCAATTACTTCTATTTCAATATTTGACATGAAGATTTGAGTGTTATAATGTTATGAGAGTGGAATGAGTTAACATTCATAAAGCTATTCAAATCATCTTGTGGTGACTATTTTGATGATATGGAGTTTTAATACGAGATTTTTATAGTACTGATGGTACATATGGCTTACCATGTTAAAACTACTTCCCGTATAAACAAAGAAATCTTTCTGCAAGTTGGTTTGTCCCATTGGAATACCAAAGGAAAACTGGTTGACTCACAAGGGAGGTGTCAAGGATACGTAAGGTTTTGGAGCACTTATAGAATTTTGTTAGCAACAGGCATCTCATGGGTGCATATTGGAAACATGTTGCTAAGACATAGTCTCAGTGTGGTTAGTGCCTTTGAAAGCATCCTCAAAAGACTTCCTTTGGACAAAGTTATGATCCAGTTGATTGTGGATACGGGCAAACTACATTCACATTTAACAATTTGTAAAGTCGCCTGTGTTTGCCATTCATCATTTTTGATACATTTTTATGTATTTAAATATTTTAGGCAATCTAAGAACAAATGTACAAGCAAAGATGCAGCCAAAATGAATCCTTGGTATTCGCTGATTCATGTGTATTGAGAACAGCAGTTAACAAATAAACAAAAATCCCATGCACCTAAAGATTTTTAGGTTATTATTTTGATTTCTTAATTCTATGCTTGCTAAACATGCATGTGCTGTAAAAATAATTAATGGAGAAATAAATTCTGATGAAGGCTGGTATAATGTCTGATGAGACTTTTATGAAAAAATCCAAACACAGGTGTTAACTTCGTATAAATAGGATAAAAATTATGAATGTGCCTTTCACATGCTTTCTCTGCATATTTTTGTATACATTAATCTTTTGGTTTTAAGACTTGTTGACAGGAAAGTTGTACATTTCTGTTAACTTTTCTCTTGGTTGATAATAGGAGTTATCAAGTTTAAATGCAAACTTTATTATAACAACAAATACCAATATTACTATAGCTCTCCACTTTGTCCCATAGTCCTCTTCTCACCTCCCTAAAAAGAATACAGTGTGGTCTATGAGCAGAAAGCACTACTCGTTTTCATGGGGTATTATTTTTATCGCATCTTAGTTAAGTAAATCTTTACTGTTAAACCATTCATATATTTATATATATGATTTATATATGATACATAATATATGTGTGTGTGTGTGGGTTGGGTGAGAGAGAGAGAAATATGAAGGAGAGTGACAATAATAATACTATTAATGAATATTAAATATTAAAATGCATTGAAAAATTAAATTATTTTTGTCTGGAAAAGATTGATTTAAATAAAGCAACATATTCCAATTACATTTTTAATTTATCACATTTTTTTAACTTCACAAGGCACTGTGGTTTTTGACTTATCACAACCTAAGTTCTGTGTAGTCTGAAAGACTTTCATATTTCTTATACCCTTACAACATGCCTTTGATTTTGATACTTAATAATTTTTTTTGTCAGTGCACAAAATTATCTTCCTCTTTCTGTCTTACCACAAATTGTTCTTAGTTGGGGGATCTGGACACAGAGGCTACATGGTCTTCCTGGTTCACTCCATGTCTAGGATCCTATGCTTGTTTTTTTAATCTCACTTTCCTTGGTGCTGCACTTCTTTCTTGTCAGTGTGTTTATCATCCTAGAAACCCTCTTTTGAATGGCTTGTCACTGCCTGCCCTTAAAATCCACTCTCTTCTCTCTTTTAAAAATGATAAGGCTCTGTCATAACCACACTTCATATTCTGCCTGATATATTTCCTCAGTGCTTTCAGAAAGCACCGAATAAAAATGCCACTTTAATTCATCTTTTCCGTTTTATGACATCAGTTCCTCTAGATTAGGAACAATGCTTCTGATGGGTTCTATTGTGCCAGTATAATGTAAATACCTAGTAAATATTGATAATGAAAGGGGTGATAATGCTTGAACGGAAAGGAAACATCATATAATGATACTTCAAATAATGCAAAGTTAGCCAATTTTAAACATGTACAAAATTCAAATGTAAGACACAGTTGTCCAGCTGTGCATTGGGAAGCGGCTCCATGGAGCCACTGAAGCTCTGCTCTAAACCTCATCTGTCACTCTGACTTTTGACCTGAAGGTCCGTGATGGCACCATTTCCTCCAGGAAGCATGATAAAGGAAACTCTGGAAGGGGAAGTGAACTGATCATGGGGTTCCCAATGGAGGAGTGAGAGAGCAGACTGAAGGAGCTGAAGGGGCTTGTGGCCTCATGGGAAGAGCCACAATACCAACCAACCAGAGCTCCCAAGGTCTAAACCACCAGCCTGGGAACATACATGGAGGGACCATAGTCTCCAGCTGTATATGTAGGGGAGGATGGCCTTGTCGGGCAGCAGTGGGAGAGAAGGTTCTTGGTTTCATGAAGGCTGGATGCCCCAGTGTGGGGGAATTCGAGGGTGGGGAGATGGGAGTGGGTGGGTGGGTGGGTGGTTGGGAGCACACCCTCATAAAAGCAGGAGGAGGGGGGATGGGATAGGAGGTTTCTTGGGGGGATGGGGAAAGGGGATAGCATCTGAAATGTAAATAAATAAAATACCCAATTAAAAGAAAACAAAAACAAAGAAACGGAAAGAATTAATTTTACTTTTAGAGTTACTGCTCTAAATTTAAAAATATACAATTAAGAAAAATAAAAGAAAAAAGAAAAGCATCATTTACCTCTTAAAGAAGTGTGCAACAGCTGACCAGTGACATTTCTCCTTAAATTTCATTGACCTGGATAGTTACCTAGTCAATAAGACTGTAAATAAAGAAGACAATAAAAGGTTTGTGTTGGAGCAGCTAGAAAGTCTAATTACGTGAAAGAAACTAGAAAGAAGGAAACAGAAACATTTGCTACATGTATTTCACATACATAGACTACCAATAAATATAATGTATAAATAAACAGTAGAAATAAATAATAAGCAAGATTTTCCTTCTCCAGAGTTTTGCTAAGCCTCTTTGCTGTAAAGTTTGGGTTTCAGTGCTTTTTCTTCCTCCTTTTACATTCTTGTATACTTTGCACACTTAATGTGTCTTGGTGCCGTGCTTGGAGTTGTAGCCTTGTTGTTAATGCTATCCACATATTCATGTATTTAAATCTTAAGATTTATGGTGTTATGATCCTGGCTGAGGTTAGAGTTTTTAGGAGTGATTGCCTCAAAAGGAAGAGACATTGTGTTCCTATGAGAAAGCAGAGACTTCTCACTCCTTTGTTAATGTGAGATTACTCAGAGTAGACAATTATATATATAAGAAACACTTCTCAATGGGCACTCAATTTACCAGCAACTTAATCTCGGACTCCTCAGCCTTCACACCTGGAAGAAATGTACTTCTGTTGTTTATAAGCTATACAGCCTATGATATCTTATTACAGCTGCTCACACTGACTGTTGTAGCAGTTAACTCTGGGTGACCCATCTTCTCTATCATGATTGACTAATATACTCTCAGCGGGGAGCTTCATTTGTACACTTGAGGCTTAGCAGTACTCACTCTGCACATGCCAGTGGCATGATTACTGCACTGCTCCACTCTGAGAATACAGACTCAGATCTATGACACCTCTGATACCCTTTGGCATTAGTTGTGAAACAATTTGTCATGGCAAAGGTTTTCAAGTATCCCTTGCCTTATCATTGTTAGAAGTCTTTAACAATCAGTTTGCATCTAATATTGATAAGGGAAATTAGTCAGACATTCTCTTTTTTTGTTGAGTCTTTGTGCCATTTGGGTATAAGTGTAATTGTTTCTCATAAAAAGAATTGGTCAGTGTTCCTTCTGTTTCGATTTTGTGGAATAATTTGAGGAGTATTGACTTTAATTCTTCCTTGAAGTCTGGTAGAATTTTGTGCTAAAACTATTCAGCCCTGACATTTTTATACTTCTATTTCATTAGGGGTTGTAGGTCTATTTAAATTGTTTATCAGATCTTGATTTAACTTTTGTAAGAGGTATCTATTGAGAAAATTATCTATTTCTTTTAGATTTTCCTCTGAATTATCAAGTTTTAAATATGCTTTTGTTATTTAGAGTTATCAAAAACATGACACAATAGGTAGATTTAGGTCCCTAACCACTATAAAACATTATCAAAAATGAACACTATTGGCTGATATTTCTCATTTCTTGAGAAATTAAATTACAAATGAAAAGATTTACTTCCTGTGGTGATTTGAATGAGAATTCCCTCCCTTAGGCTCATATGTTTGAATACTTGGCCCCAAGTTTGTAGATCTGTTTGGGAAGGATTAAGTGTGGCCTGTGGGAGGAGTTGTCACCTGGAGTGGTCTTTGAGATTTTATCTGCCCAGTGCTTGCCTAGGATACATACAATTAGCTAAACTAAGAGTCTGGAAGTTTTGTTTAAAGTGATGGTTGATTTAAACCTATCAAGCCCTCAGCTACTGCACCAGCATGACACCTGCTGCCATGCTCCCCACCAAGATCATCTTTGACTTTAATGCTCTGGAACCGTGAACCCTGAAATGAAATGCTTTTACAAGTTACCTTCATCATGATATTTTGTCATGGCAACGAAAAATAGCTAAGATTCTTCCTCTAATTTATCTAGACTAAGCATGAGTAAGCATACAAATTAGCCATATGGTGACTGCAATGATACAAAAGGCATACAAGTTTTAAATCAAAAGTCACATTTCCCAAAACTGCTAGGCTTTTTGAACTTCTAATTTATATGCATCTAATGTCATAAGTAGAAATTTGGTTTAATTGAAATAATAACAATGATTTGCTCCATCTTGCTCATAAAAGGCCACTCTGAAAAAATATCAATGCTTTGCAAGTGACAGAGCAGACATTGTAAAATGAGATTTTGATTTTTAAGAAGAAAATGAACAGAACTGTTCAATTCTCAAATGGTTTCAAAGCATTTGTGGGTTTATATTGATTTCAAAGAAAGGCACCTTTTAGAGGTAGGTGTTGATATATTAGAGAATCAATGCTACTTTTCTATGTGTACTATTAAAGACATGGATTGTATTTGGTTTATTAATGTTATAAAATTATTAGTGTATTTAAATGTTATTATGGATATTTTTTAATGTTTTAAACTGGTGATAATTTTACTTTGAGTTTTAGTTTATGGGTATGAGTGAGTGTTTTGCTTGGATATATGTCTGTGTACCACATATACACCTCATGCCCATGAAGGCCAGAAGACAGTGTTCAGTCCTCTGGAACTGGAGCTATAATGAGTATAAGCTGCCACATATGGTTTGGAAATACCATTCCTATCCTCTAGAAGAGCATCAAGTACTCCTGACCAAGAGACATCTCACAGCCCCCATTTTAAGATTCTTAAAAGTTTGCCTTATAGCCAGTATTTCTGAAGTGTTCAGCATACAAAGTCGCTAGAGCAAGAATGACCCTAATCTTCATTAAAGTCATAGAAGTATTAAAAGTGTACAAACGCAAAAGTCAATTTTTAATGTGATTGATTGGTTAAGACAGAGCATAAGCAAGTTAGCTAAAAAGATTAGCATTCCACGTTTCAAAAGAAAAATCCGAAGGCACAAAAAAAAATCCAAAGCACAAAAGTTATAATCAGTGTCAAGATTATCCAGATCTGTTAATTTTCCATATCAGTCACAGAAGAGTGGAGAAATATAATTAACAACAACAAAAATTGCATAACAACGCCACTCTTTTGATAACTGCCAGGAACTATTAGTTAAGACTGCCTTATGTATCACAGAGACATGTCAATCATACCTCCACACAATTCCATCATTACCTTTACAAGGTGAGAGGGCTTTGGGACCTTGAATTTTAAAAGAAGGATAAATGACTGAAAGTATAAGAATATCAGAAACATATTAAAAGCAAAGGGATGTTTTCACATTGACTAAACCTTACATTTACAATGTTATTGAGTTCATGGTATCCTTTTGGAAAAGCTTGCTGTTCTCTGATAAGAGGAGAGCTCATCCGAGCACTTTATCAAATATTCATTTTCTCAATGTAATGGAGCTTGAAGAGAGTAGAGAAACCACACAAAAAAATTAAGGCTTAATTTTAAAGAAATATTCTAAATGAGGAAGGAAGGAAGGTATAATAAATGTAAATAAAAAAGGATTATCAGAACAATAAAAGTCAAGATATGTCTGAGAAATAATTTTTAAACCTGAATTCTAAAAACTAAACACAAGTTATAAGGGGTCAAACCATAAAGAAATTGAACAAGTAATTTCTTTAAATAGACAAGTAATTTTTTCCTTCATCATTGTGCCTCTTTTTCCCTCTCTCTTTACTATTTTATATTCTTGTTTCAAGATTTTTGTTATTGTTGTTGTCGTTGTTTTCTCTCAGAAGTTCCTAACTTTAGATCATTTAGCAGCTCACTAATTTATTACTATCATAGATTTCAAAATATTTTTTCAAATGCCCAGTACACAAGCCTTTTTTTTTTTTTTTTTTTTTTTTGGAAAGTTAGGCTACATTTTACAATTTGTTTTGGTAATGAAAAACTGACTTTGATAGAAGCTCGGTTCTGGTTTCCATTCTTGGTTTCCACATCTATGAACCAAAATGTGGAGGCCACATTTGAACTGGAAACTGGCAGAAATTTAAAAAGTTTGGAGTAGTGGCCAAAAGCCTACAGTGTTGTGAACAGAGATTCAGGGGAAATCCTGGTAAGGGCTCGAAAGACAAGCAAAGTAGAGAGGCCATGGAACAACTTGGAAGTTGGTCATCATTTGTGGTGCTGCCACTCATGTAAATGTAGAAAGTAAAAGTCTCAGAAATGAGGATCCGATTGGGAATTAGACTGAAGGAAAATTACAGCGTGCCAGAGGGTTGTCGGTACTGGATCTAAGGGATTTGTATAAGGTTTAAAAGAATTATAGAATAATTTATCTGACAGAAGAGATTTCTAAATAACATAACATTATGGCTATGAAATGAATATTTCTGGCCAGGATGTTTACTGTAATGTTGAAGTTCTGGCAAGGATTAATTGATGGCATGCTGCTTAGAGGAACTCTGAGAGTTGGGCCAATTTAAAGGCCAACCTTAAAAAAAATCAACGTGACCAGCAGTGTGCCATGCCAGTCTTAGAATCCACATTGACCTGCATGCAGCATGTGGACTTCATTGTGCGGGCTATGTCCAGCAAAGCCCAGAGGTCAGGCTGCCTAAGACTAGGGAGGCAAAACCAAGGAAGATGAACATGAAGCTTTAGGATTTAATATCTTTTCTGTTGAATTTATTCAGAAGTTTTACCCCTCAATTTATCCAATCCTCCCCTTCACAATACACTCTTTTCTTTTTTGAAAATTTGTTCTTCTTTCATAGATTACATCCCTACTGCAGTATCCTCTCCCTCCACTCCTCCTAATCCCTCTCCTTTCAACTTCCTGTATCCTCCACATCCACTCTTCCTCCATCTCTCTTGAGAAAATGGCAGGCCTCCCAGAGATATCATGGCATACGAAATTGCAATAAGACTAGAAATCTTCATATTAAAGCTGTACAAGGCAACCTAGTAGGAGGAGAAGGTTCTCAAATGCAGATAAAAGAGTCAGAGACAATCCCTGTTCCTGCTGTCAGAGTCCCTCAAGAAGACCAAACTACACAACTCTGGCATATTTGCAGAAGATCTGGGTCAGATCCATATAATTTTCCCTTGTAGCCGCCCGTGGCCACAAGTCAACTGGATTCACCTGAAAGGGGGGCTGGGAATGAAGGGGGAAGGAGGGCGAGAAGAGATGAGGCCAAGACAAAGTTCTCTGATCAAGGCCCAAAGCTTTAATGTTCGGCTCTCAATTTAAAGGGGAAGACCCAACCCACAACCCCTCCTGGTTCCAGATGGGTGGGATAGTCCATAGTCCATTCCAGGTCACGGGCGGAGATGTCTCAGGGCAAGCCCAGGGGCAGTTCTGCTGTGTTCCGGGCAGCCAAGGTGGGTAACTCCACCTAGATCCCGTCACTTGACCTTGTTGTGGTAACCAAGGTCTCTTCAGGCTTGCTCATGGTGGGGGGGAAGGTACATTCCCTTATCATCCCTTCAATCTCTGTGAGTCACTATGAGCCCTGGTTAGTTGATTCTATGTGTCTGTGGGTTGTGTCCTTCTGGTGTCCTGGACCACGTCTGTCTGACTCCTACAATTCCTCCCTCTTCTGTGGGATTCCCAGAACTCCACCTACTCTTTGGCTATGAGTCTCTGCATCTGCTCCTATCAGTTGCTAGATGAAACCTCTCTGCTGATGGGTATGCTAAGCCCCAGTCTATCATTTGGAATTATTTCACTGATTTTCCTTGCCAGTCATATTCTGTTCTATCCTGTCTCTGGGCCATCTAGACTGATTCCTGGCCCTCCAAGCAGTGTCAGAAGTGGGATACCTCTCATGGCATGGATCTGACTTCCTGAACTCCTGTTGTCTATGCTTCACTAATTGATTTCTTTGGATATGTTTTGATTTTGTTTTCTTGCAACAAGATCTGAGACCCTAACCCCAGGCTTGCCAGAATTCACTACGTATTGCAGGCTTGCCTCAAATTATGGTAAGCATACTGCTTCAGTATCACAAGCGTTGGGATTTCAGATACAAGATGTCACTTTCAGCTTGTCTGTAGATGTTCTACTAAATAATCAATTTAACTGTGTTGTATTCTTTGCGAAGATAAGGCATAAAACTCCAATTCCATAATGATAGAGACATGTGTAGCACAGTATAACACTGTGAAAAACTGTGGTACTCTTCCTATACACAATTCATCCAGACCTCAGAGTTCCTGGTGTTCTCGAAACCCTGGTGAAACTGTGATTAGTGTCTCTCCAGAATCCAGAACCTTGTGTCGGAGTACATTCCTAATCTGTTAACTGCCAAGCACACAGATCTCATGTTTCCTAAACATTTCCATTCCAGGGCAATTTCCTATAATTCCTTCCAAATATCTTGTTCTCTGGCAATGTCTTTTTTCTCTATTTTTAGTTCCATTAACTTAATTTTCAAGTTTTATTTTATTCTAATTAACCACTTGACATTCAACTCAGAAAAGTCCTTTGAGGGCAGGATTCTTTCATGTAGTATTGTAATTTCACCACATTCTTGGCGAACGGTGGATGCCCATTCAGCATTAACTGAATCAATTCTAAAGGAAATTAACGGTTTTTCCTTTAAAATCTCTGCTTCTTGATATGGGCTTTGGATGATAGTATTTCACACACAGTTCTCAGAAACAGAGCAAAGCATGGACTTTGACAAAGCACCCTTCTACCTCTTACTATAAGGTAATGTAATGTCACAGGTATTGCACACTTTGTGACAGTTTCTCACCAAAGGCTTATAGTCATTTTTAGTTAAAAATGGCTTAACGAACACTTGTCTGCCCTGATAAGAGCTCTGCAAGAGAACAAACAAAGTACTGCCAAGAAATATAACCATAAGAACCAAGTGCTAAGGATTTATTTGTTACTGTCTTCAAAGTTAGACTGTGGACTGATGAAAAAATATTGAATTATGGAACTTCAAAAAGAGTTGAAGAAACTTCAGAGGTCATTTGTCTCATCTTGCTTTTGAAATCCTAGTATTATCTCTTCGGAATTCTGGCGTATACTTATGATGAGCTGAGACATCCAGCCTTGTGGGTAGATGGAGCAAATACTGGATCCTGTATCATTCTGCTTGCCGACAGACATTATTGGACTATATGGAGCATATATACACTTATTCTATAAGTTTCGTTCCTCTGGAGAACCCTACTGGGAGGGGGGAGAAGAAAGTTTTTTCTGTATTAGAAGATAAAGCATGCTGTGTGGCTATAGTAATCAAAGCAACATACTTATGATAGATAAAAAGGCAAATATCCATTATGCATGTGAATTTGTAAGAAAATAAAAATAAATGACAAACGAACTTTTTGACAGCCATCTGACCCTTCATCTCACCTGAGCTCTCTATGGAACTGGAAGTTAATGTGGAGGTTCTGCACATTCATAAGCATATTGCGTTCATTTATACATCTGGAAATTAAGAAAGCAACACTGATCATTCTGTAAACGTACGGTAGCAAAGCGTCTGCATACCTGACCTAACAGCAGACTCTGACTGGTTGCTACCAGAGATTTTTGAAACCTGAAAGTTAGTTTTATATCAGATCTAGAGCTCAGCATGAGTTCCTTTCAAACTAAATATTTTGATTTCCTCTGTTTTAGGGCAACACTGGAAGAAGGCTAGTAGCACATTTCAGTATATATCATAAAAAGGTTCTAATGTCCCCATAGACATAATAACTACTCTCCTAAGTTTTTTAATACCTTTGTCATTGTGTAATTTAACATTATCCATCTTAGGTAATGAAGCGTCACTGTTTGACAAATATGTTAACTCCTGATTTCCAAGAAGGTAGAGAGCTAATTTCAATACTCATGTTTAATATCTTCATCCTTTTCAATAATTATGGTGCTTATATTGTTAAAGTATATTACATATTTAAGGTACAGTAGACTACACCCGCATGGCACTTACTCAAGACTATCTGAATCTTTTTATGTAGTATTTATCATTTCATAATACAGTATGTATTTACTGATTGATACTATTTGCTTATTTTTGTTTTTACAGCATGTCCCTTCTCTATGCCTCACATCCACTGAGATACGGTTTTCATAGTATAGAGAATACATCTTTTTCTCACAGGTAAACTGTATATTACAATGTGTTGGTCTCATGGTTCTATTCAATAGCCCAGAGGAAGTGAATGGAAAAGCAGAACGGCAGTATAACAATCACTTTTCATAAGAGCTTAGCTGTCTCAATAAACATTTCTAGAGTATATATGACTGTCTCAAGTTTTAAATCCAAGCATCAGTCTTGGTTTTCTAGGGCTATGAATATTTTCCAACATCTCTCTCGTATTATATACTCTGTCAAGTTTAAGTATGACAACAATGTATGTAAACAAAGCAGAATTTACTTCCTCCATAATGCTCTCTAAATCAAACTTAGAATCTGTTCTACAACTAGTCCTGCTAAAATTATGGTTTGGCACTTACATGATTCCAGGGATCCAAGCTCCCTAGTCCTTTTGAATATCATGGTTTCTAGAAGTGTATCTATTTACTTAGCAGCTTTGAACTATTCAGGTAGTTTCTGCCAACAATGTGATTTAGGATAAAGACTTAGCTAATACCATGTAAGACTGAACTTTAGAAAGACAAGAGACTAAGATCAGAGAGGTGGCATGTATCACACATGCATGGCCAAGGCCAATAAATTAAACTGTTCACTAAGGCTTGGTTAAGCCTCCATTTTTGACACTACTGTTTGCATATTCAAATATTTCTAGTATGAGAAATAAGCATAGAATCCTGAGAGCAGATTTTGACTTCATATCCTCTCTCCCCTAGGTCTTGTTCTGTGTACCTCTTTGATGACTTTCTGGTTAATTATAGTTTGCATATTTTCCTTGCAATAAACTTTAGCCATAAGTACTATCTGAAATTTATTATTCCCTTTAGTGAATTGGTGACCAAATATAATCTCAGAGATCTCACACTAGGCTAAAGTAGCATAATGGATAGATCCAGTTGAATCTTTTTCTTGTTGCTGTTTTATACCATATGAATGTGTCATTTACATGATCTACAGGACTTTATAGACTTATAATTATTCAAAATCTCACATTTAATTCCAGAAAATAAAACTATCAAAATGTACAGCACTTAATAAGTTAAAGAAATGGCCTAAAACTAGTATACTGATTTAAAGACTAATGCTATAGCAAAGTAGATAGAGCTATATTTAAAGGAATGTAAAAATGCATAAACAGTAAGAATAAATTTCTTGGATGTAAGAAGTAAATGTGGTTGTTGAAAAAGGAAACTAATGGGTTGGAAAGACGGCTCAGAAGTTAAGAACACTGTCTGCTTTCCCAGAGGACCCAGGCTCAATTCCCAGCACCCATACAGCTCATCACTGATTGTATACAGCTCATCAGTAATTGTATTTCATACATCTCCACTGTATTCACATCATTTCCATCCTGCCATCCCCGCCTTTCAAATCCTCTGTGTCCCCAACTCCCTTACAAAATTCACATCAACTTTAATTGCTATTGTATAATTACTTCTTTATTTATTGTTGTATACATTCATACACATACACATAAATATGTACATAAGTATATATAAATTCAACCTACTGAGTCCATTAAGTGTTGCTCTTATGTGTATGTGTTTAAAGTAGACCATTGGGGATTATCCCAAGAGAAGATGGAATTTTTTTCCCTCTCAGTAGCCATAGATTATCTACAGGGCTTTATCTAGGGTTAAGGCCTTGTGTAATTTTTTTTCCCATCCATATTTGGATATCAACTGGCATTATCATTATACAGGTTTTATTTATGCAATCATTTTAAAGTAAATTTTTGATAATTTTACACATATAGTGTATAATGATACAAACTAGTGAACATATGTTATTCAAATATGTCTATTTTCTTTGTATTTCTGAAACTTTGTACCAACTAACCAATATCTGCCCTTTCTCCACACAGTTTTCATGGTTAAGTGTCGCGGCCCGAGCTGCCCTACGTTAGGCGCCAAAAATGTCGGGGACCGCTCTGTCAGTGTTGGAACCCGCACTGCCAAAAGCCTTGGGGGCTAAGTTGTTAGAGTCCACACTGCCCCAGGCTACTCCGATCTGCAGGTTGGGGTTCAACAAGAGAGAGAGGGTGAGGACGGACTTGAGGAATGGAGACCAGACAGAATGTGATCCAATCCTGTTTATTCTTCAGTTTCTCTTCTTAGTCCAAGTCCCAAGTCTTGAGTTCCTAGTCCCTAGTTCCTAGTCCCTAGTTCCTAGTCCCTAGTGCCTCCAAGTTCCAAGCTTCTTTCCAAGCTCTCTTCCAAGTGCCTGTCTCGAGTACAAGTGTCTAATCCCTACTTGCCTGTCTCAGTCTCAAGGGCCAACTCCAAGTGCCTAATACTTAATAATAATTTCTTTTGTCTGCCTCTCACCTTTTATATGTCTCACTTCTAAGCCATGCCTTTAAGTCACGCCTTTAAGTCATGCCCTTAAGTCACACAC
Source organism: Arvicanthis niloticus (assembly GCF_011762505.2). Lineage (NCBI taxonomy): Eukaryota > Metazoa > Chordata > Mammalia > Rodentia > Muridae > Arvicanthis > Arvicanthis niloticus. Next base: position 3,810,662 of record NC_047678.1, on the reverse strand, counting down.
CTTTAAGTCTCACACACCCAAAGGAAAGTCCTGGGTATCTAAAACGAGATGTTATCAGAGTGTGCTCAGCTGTTGTAGGCTATTGTAATCAAGTCTCTTATCAGGATATATGGCTCAAGATGGCTGCAAGGATGATATCCGCCTTCTGTCGGCTCCCCACAGTTAAGAACATTTATTGTAGGTAGTCCTTGGTTGTTTTTGTTGTTGGGTTTTTTTCCCAAATTCTCTGTGAAGTACAAAAATTTTGGCCATATAGTTAGGCTCCTCTCTTTCCAGATATGACTTAAAATACCTACTTATTCTTGCCTACATTTTGCCACATGGGTGGTACCTGTGCTCAGGTACCATGAGTCCTTCTCCCAGTGATGCTCTCGTGGCTTGCTCCTAGAATCCTTACTTTCTCCCAAATGGCTCATCTCTATTTCCTGCCTAAGTCATAGGCCAAAAGCTTTTTAATTGACAGATGATGCATCCTTACAATATACAGGTATTCTCTCTACAACTCTGCTTTTTAGTCCATTAAAAGGCTCCTTTTTCTTTCAAATATAAACTGAATATAATTATAACAATTATGAAAACTCTAAGTTATGAGATATTCTTATAATGCCCAATGTATAGTATTTGGCAATTAAGGAAACATTTTGATTTTCTATCCTAACTTGGTATACTTAAAGTTTTGTACCTACCTCAAATTTTATCTTAAACTTATATTACCATTGTAAAAACTTAGACATAAACAATTTAAGCTTATAGTAAGATTATGACTGTCTAGTCTTCAATACCACAAGAGACAGAAGAAGGAATAAATATTACCTGAGTATGCAAGAAGTGCAGGGATGCAGCTTCCAAAGATTATAGAACTGACACTGACACTGACAGCTGACTGCCTGCATAGTCCCTGATATTGTCTCTGTAATACTGGAACATCTATCTTTATCATTGTAGCCCAGTATATCTGACAGATTTTTTTGTGAAGCAGGAATTATGAAGGACTTGCTTATCCTGTATTGGCAGAACTTAGCAAGCAACTTCACTGTATCTGCTTGTTCTTTCTGAACATTATTTGTCTGTAGTTGAAGCTCAGACATTTTCTTTACCTAGTGGCTAGCATGCCACAACTGAATTAACTCCTTAAGGAGGTTTTCATGCTCATCATCTTCTTTAAAGTATAAAGAGGGTTCTATCAAGAGCTGACCTTCTTCTCTTAATAATGAAATAATTGTAAATGCCAATTCTTGTGGATCTTTGACATTTTTGAAGACCAACTATCTATTTATAGCATATCTGAATGGCCAAGCATTGCTTATTTTTTAGCTATTTACTATGTGAATAATCTTGAAATCATTGTATTGTAATTAAGTAAACCAGTATCTAGAATGACCATGAGTGTATCTGATTATTAACTTGTATTTCTTAAACATCCCTAATAGTTTCTAACTTGTATGTTTTATCATCCTGAATAGTTTGTTGTGGCAGCTTTCAAAAGGATTAGAACTTTATATTGTATCCTTAAGAATCATGTAACTACAATGCCTCAAACAACAGTTAAAATATATATGTCATATATATATGTGTGTGTAATGTTTAACAAAATTAAATTTTGTATCAATATAATCAATATAATATTTGTACCAAATAATCTTTAAACTTGTATCAATATATAAAATTCTGTACCAATGTACCAAAATATAGCCTCAATTGTGTATCAAAATATAAAGATCTTTACCAATGTAAGATTATGGCTATAAAATATTTTTTTGTTTAACAGTAGAGTTAATAATCCACCCTTCTTTAATGTCTTATTTTTTATTCCCCCCACCCCGCTTTTTAACCCTTTCTTATGAGAGAAAGAAAAATAAATAATAGGAAATAAGATAGAAATTCCTGAGTCTAAGCTCTCTATTTTTTTATAAGACCATAATTATTTTTAAATTATTCCTTAAAATGACAACATATCTTTAACTCATAAAATGACCAAAACCATATATCTTAACTTAAGGGACTGTGACAATAGTCTTTATAAAATTGCTTCCTGTTGAACTGGGGTGAAGAATTTTTGTTTCAGCTCTCATGAGAAAATTGGCAAAATGGTTAAGTCAAAAGAAAGCTTTTTTTTTTTTAATGTGTGTCCAGTCTCTAGGTGTTGATTAAGTTTATGGCTTAATTGGAGTCCTGCCTGAAAGGCTGGATGAACCAGTCATCTGGAATTATCAGTCCTTTTTGAGGTTGTTTTAGAAGCAAGTCTTGAATCAGCATTAGTCTGAGGCAGGAACAATCAGGGAGATGGAATAGCATGTCTCAGCATCTAAGCCTTCCTGAGGGTGAACCCTGTCAGGGATATCCTCTTGGTTGGTTTTTGGTTTTTTGTTTTGTTTTGTTTTGTTTTTTGTTTGTGTTTTAAAAACATAAAGCTTTTAGAGATAATATATATTTTTATATTAATATAATGTATGATGTGTAATCTGCACACATCAAAGATTAGATATATATTATAATATATATTATTAATATAATATATATAATAATATATATCTAATATATATAATATGTATATTATATATATTAGATATATATATTATTAGATTAAGCTTGGGGACTAGTGTGGTTAATAATGGTCTGTCTTTCTAGGGAAAAGTAGTGGTCTTGTTGGAACAGGGAGGATTAGCTAGGACTTATTGCATAGCCATAACCTATTGGTAGAAATCTGTATAATTATTATCAAGATGAAGTTATAATTTCTGAAATGGTACAAAACTTACTTTGATTTCAAATTTAAGGTTTTCATTGGCATGAGCTTCTTATTAATATAAAAGTGAGATGAATATTGATACTCTCATGGGCAATGTGCCTGTATAACACATTTAGGAATACAAGGCCTAGACCCAGTCTTTCTCTAACCTTTTTAACTGATTTGGGATGGTTAACCTATGAGTTAAGGGACTATAGCAAATTCATGGCTTTGAGTTTATTGTTAGGGTGTTTCCCATATTTTATTTAGAAATAGCTGAGAGGAGTGAACAGACAACAGTCCAGGTTACCTTACATGGATAGTTGGTTTTCAAAACATCAGAAGTCCATAGAACTGATGCTACAAATATTTCTATATTAATGTTCATTCTGATTAGAGACCTGTCTGCTCCTGACAGCTTCCTGTCGTGGATTCTAAGAAGAAATTGAGCATCCTTGGAGATACTCCAGTTGTGCAGTGACCGCCACTAGGCAAGAATTGCCTCTTTCCATCTACAGACAAATTACTGTCCAGAAAAGGACACACATGCAGAATAGTCGACTGATTATATCATTTTCATTTCTAATTTCTCTTTCCTTCCAATATGCCCATCCTTGTTGTTTTTCAAATTTGTGGCCTCTTTTCTCATTAGATATCAAGCTTTTTCATATTCCTGTGTATCTTGGAGAGAAGTGTCTATTCATTCCTCTCTGTGTGTGTGTGTGTCAGTGTGTACATGTCTGTGTGTTTTTTATTCCAGACTAAGCTGGAATATATTTCTTGCACAATTTTTTAGTTGAAGAGTTTCAAAACTTACATCTAAGTCTATAATGCATTTTGAACTTAATTTGTATACTATAAAAGGAAAGGTAATTTCTTTGTTCTGTGAATAGTGGACCAGTTTTCTAATGTCCTCTATTGAAAAGAAGTCCCTTTCTCACTGTGAAATGTGCAACTTTATTGAAAAATCAATTGCTTGTAAATACATTGGCTCATTCATTAGCTTACTGATCTGTTCAATGAGTCACTGGTTTTATTTATATATTACTATTACTATGCTGTTTTTATAATTGTAACTGTAGCAAATACAGTTTGTAATCAAATGGCTCAGCTTTGTTTTTGGCCAAGAACTCAGTTGTCTGTTCTCATTTTATTGTAGTTCCACATTGGCTTTAAGATTTCTTTTAATATCTGTGTGGAAAGATGCCAGAGTTTTAATTATTTTTTTTTTCAGATTGTCGAGACTTGTTTTAGGAATGTGACATTTTCCGTATCCTGAACAATGGCTGTGTATCCTGTACCTAAATGGCTGTGTTGATAATTCTCAGTGCATTTCTGTTTGTAGTGCAGATTAACTTCCATAGTTTTCCATTAGAGTCCTGTATTTGAGTGTTCAGGAATTGGGTAATACCTAATTCATATTTATTTATATTTCTTTTATTCTCTTATCAAATTAATCCTTCTGTCATTGCATAATGATCTTTATCTGTTTTTATAGTTTCTTGACTTAAAAAATTAGCGATCAATCTATCTTTTGCTGTTACTTTTGATTTTTTTTCTGGAAAGGCCATTATTCTTTGATTTTTAATAATTTATTTGTCTTAACAACTTGAAAAAAGTTTAAATTATAGTGAACATATTTTCTGAGTACTGCATACCAAATCTAGAAATTAACAGTAAGAACAATACAAGCAAAACAATACGTGGTAAGTACACAACACCCTGTGAAATGACAAATGAGTCATTGAAGAAATTAAAATGGCAATTCAGCACAAGCTTTCCAGGAAATGAAAACACACCATTACAAGGCTTGTGGGATACCACAGGAGCAGTGGCAGGTGGGAGTTTAAACAGTAAATACAAACCTAAAAATAGAAAGGTTTCATTTACACAATGAATACTGAGACTCCAGGATCTAGAAAACCCAGAACAAACCACCCCAGACAATAGTGGAGCTTAAGAAATAAAAGTCAGAGCAGAAATAAATAAAATTGAGACTGAAAATAAACAAAATATCACTGAAACAAAAAGTTGTTTTTTTTTTTTTTTTTTTTTTTTTAAAAAAAACCAAATCAAAGAAATGCTAGGTAGTTGAATGAAGCAAAACAAAGGGGGAAGGATACAAGCAAATGAACTCATAGCAGAGAAAAGACTCATTACAACAGTCATGATGGAATGCAAGAGTTCGTTGTCATGCTTGGAGTGTATGAGGTCTTCTACTAGCTCGTCTGTGAGAACTTGGATTCTAGGTGATAGTTCTACATTGACAGTATGTGTAATTTTTAATATTGATGTGTAGCTAACAGAATGTGTCACTGGGGGCCAGACCTAAAAGCAATAATTTCTGGTTCTAGCTGAGCTGTCTGCTATTGAAAGACCCCAAAGGGAGATTCCCACTCAAGTCTCAGGTTGGTGTGCACCCAAGGACTCACTAGAGACCAGCTTGATGCAAACACACGAGGCAGTTTAATGGCGGAGTGCTCCAGGCCGACAAATATCTCATGCAGGAGACAGAGGAGTCAACCCGGAAGCTCAAAGGTTTGTGGATTTTATAGACAAAGGATGGGGGGAGCGAGAAATCTTCTCGAAGTTACACACTGTTGGTTGTTATATATATTAAAAAACATGAGCAGGCTGTGTAAGCGGGTGCTTATCTAAGTCAGCAGGACATCTGGTTAAACTGGTTAAATTTACGATTTCCTGGAACTCCCATGGGGCCCAGAGGGGGAGGTTGGAGAATATCAGGTGGCCATTACTCATTTGGACATATCCCTGTTCTTTTAAGGATGCCCTTGCATACTTTTTATCTTTCATGGCCAGCCAGTTCCTTGGATGATTCAACAGGCCTTTGTCCTGTAACTCCACATCCTCTGTAACTCATTAACTGGGCCCAAACCTGCTGACAAGCATTTTTAACTATTTAGGTTAGGGGAAAGGAATCACAGGGCCCTGCTATTCTATTTAGTTTGGGCCTATTTTAAAATTTTCTTTCACTATCAGATACTGTAAGGAAGTACACATTCCCATTGAGACAAAGTCACTCAGCTGTCCCTCAGAAATTGATGTAACAACCAATTAACTGTATATGGTTTTAAAGGGCCGTGGTGGTTCTGCTCTTCCATGGGGCTGTGAGTAGGTTCTCAGGTTGGGTTGAGCTAATTTTTCAGTAGGCAAGGGGGCAAGTCTAGACCGTAGTTTACTGGAACACTTTGAAATGGGTGTCTTTCTACCTATTTGTTCCTATTAGGTGGTTTCTGGGACTGAACCTTGAGGCTGGTTGACTTAGGAACTCATGCCCATGCTAAAGGCACGTCCATCATGCTTGAAGGAACATACAGGTTAGTTTTGCAGATGTTCTGTGGCAATACTTTTGATTACGTTTCTCCTGTGGTAATGAGAAAGAACTGTTTCCAAGATCGTTTCTTATTTCTATTTGATCTCATGGTTTGGCTTTATTAGTTTTTCCCGAATTCCCACTGAGTTGACATCAGAGTGAGCTTCCTAAAGGACTCCTTAGAATGCTAGGAAGATAATATTTCCACCTCCAGTATCTTCCCACTGTACAACCAGTGGACTCAAGAGAAGCCTCGAATATTTTACCAACACAGGAAAACAATCAGCTCAAAGTAAAAGCAATTCTCTGTCTTCTGATGCAGGTTTTATTCAGTCTATGGTACACAAGTCTGTTTCCAGTTTATTTCCTAGATGATGGACTTCCCAGTACGCTGTTCTCAGCTACAGACATTGCTAGTTGAACTTTTTGTTGTAGGAAGAAAAGTTTGGTGTCTTTCCCTGTCCATCTCCCATTTTGCTAGTAAGTATCTCTCACAGAACGATTTTGTTCAAAGCTTTTTGTTTTGTTTTGTTTTGTTTTGTTTTTGTTTTGTTTTTTGTTTTTTGAGACAGGGTTTCTCTGTGTAGCCCTGGCTGTCCAGGAACTCACTCTGTAGACCAGGCTGGCCTCCAACTCAGAAATCCGCCTGCCTCTGCCTCCCAAGTGCTGGGATTAAAGGCGTGCGCCACCACTGCCCGGCCTGTTCAAAGCTCTTGCTTTCCAAGTTTCTCCTTCTTTGGCTACTCTGTAGTGTCCTTTGCCAGTTTTTTCCTTTATCGTGTAAGCTCTTACATTGGAGTTGGTAAGAACCAATACAAAAGGTACCTTATATTCACCTCTATGCCATTTTCATTAAACTATCTCCCCATTTCCCATATTTTTCCAATCCAGCAATCACTCAAGCCCAGTTTTCTATGCTCCATTCTTATCTATCTAAGTACATACTTGAAAATTTCTCTTCTGTGAGTCATGGGATTCACAAACTTAAATTTCCTAAATCTGTACTTTAAATTATGATTTTAGGCCTATAGGGTAAACTGTGAATGCCTGGAAATTCTCTTAAGTACTCTATTCTATTTCCTGACAATGTAACATCCAACTTCCTGAACTCTGCATCCTTTACCTAAAGACTTTCTTTGACAATGGATTATGTCTGGCCAGATGTTAGATAATTAATTACCTTTGAAAAAGCCACAGTGAGTACAGGTGGGAATTAGTATGTAAATGACTTTGTTTGCAATCCTTGGAATCTTAATTTGTATGCTTCTCAAACAATTATGCTGACTTCCAGAGTTCATCTGTGGCATTTTGATTAATTTGTCATGGTGTTAACCTAAGACCCAACTCACCCACACTATCGACTCATTTGCTTCCCCTTGTTACTTTGCTGTCAATGTGCTAACAGCGTCCTTAGATAACCACCTAAGCAGACTCAGAGCTGTGCTAAATGTGATTCTATTTCTCCATGCTGTATTCACTATGCAGTCTGGAAATATAAACAACTATTTTTTCCCCACTTCTTTTCTCCCTGCTGTGAGTTCACACATTGTATCTAGGAAGAGTAGAATGATTTTTACACTCTTCTCTTCATCACTAGCCTTGAACCTCAAATAGATGGCTATCTTTTAGTAGAAGCATTGAGGTCACCTAGTACTAATTCATAAGTTAGTTTTAGAGACTCTGAAGCATTGCCCAACGTTTTCATACCTTTCTACACCACTCTGTACAGAGAAGTCAGCATGATCTTTATAAAGTAATCCGATTATTATGCTACTTCAAAGTTTGAAATGTTAGCAGATTCCTGTTTCACGAAGGAGACACCAAGCATCTTCCTCTGCTCCATATGGCAATCTATTATCTGCCTTCACTATGTTTCCAAACACATTTTTATTTGTGTTCTCAATTAACAAAGGACAGAAGTATCTCTTTTTGTTCTTGTCAAATATGCACATTTGTTTTCAGGTGCAAACCTCTATGCATCTGTTCCTTTCTGTCTGGGATAACCTTCCCTCTCCTGACCTTATGTGGTGCCGACTCAAAGAAGGTATGCTTATACATTATCATCACCCCCCTCTACTTTTTTTGCTCTCCCCTCACCCAAGTAACCAGTCATGAAATTAAAACTATAACTTTATGAAAGCCATAAGAGTTACAATATTCTAACTCTGAAATACGTTCCGGGCCCAAATTTGCTTTCCTTCATTAGATCATTGTCAGAAGGAAATTTGAATATACACATATTACTATAAAGTTCATTTGCTATTAGTATTTCCCCATCCCTGAATTACAGGCTGTGAGGATAAGCACTGTGTTTCAGATACTATTGAATACTCGGTGTCTATCATGGAGCCTGAGTTCTAGCAAGCCCTTAATAAAATTTGTTAAACGGGTAAGAAAAATGTCTTGAAGAAAATGATACCCTAAACATTATTCTTCAAACCATGTTGCTTTCAAGTGTCAGTGCAGATTACAGGTACAGAATATTTTATTTTTCTTCAAGTTAGTAGTATCATATCTTTGTGACATATTTTTATACACATAAGTATATAATTTCAAAGTGGATTAATTTTAGAAGCAATCTTTTCTAATTGTGTTAATCTTCTCCTTTTCCTCTAAATATCTCAGGGACACCTATCCTGCCCAGCAAATATGAAATTAAAATTAACATCTTTCTTTCCTTTTCTCTTTATCTATCATTTTACACAGGGAAAATTTCTCACACACATTTGCATTCACACATAGACATTAGAGTACTCTCTGATCACATCACTTAGATGAATGGGATCTACCAGAAATCTTTCTCTACAGTTAGCTCGTCTTACTCATTAGGAGTGACTCAGATAACAGGCAAATCTCCAATTCATTTTATTAATGGTTATAAATTCTGTGATGCAGAGAAGCCTTGATTTATTGACTCCTTTTTCTCTTTGATGTTCATTGACTTTACTGCAACTTCCATGCTTTGAACATGACTATAATAAACCTCTTAGTAAATTTATCATTTTTATTGCTGCTTTTATTTCCGTGGAGCATATTTCCAGGATTGAAATTGCTGGGTGACACGGCATGTACTTTTAATTTTGATTAATGTAGTTAGCTTGCTTTTTCCCAATGCGGTGACAAATTATATTTTCATAGAAATATACATGTTTTTGCCCTTGCCTGTCAGCCATGAGTACTGTTTCCATTTAGCTTTTAACAATCTACTGCACGCAATGGGATCTCTCTTCAATTTACATTTTCATTAGTGGTGGTAAGTTGGGGTTTTGTTGTGTCTGTCTGACAGTTGAAGTGTTCTGTGAGCTGTTGAAATTTTCTGCAGCTTTGTCATTTCTGTTCACCTGGATAATATAGGCCTTTAGTTAATAATGTACCTTGGAAATATTATAGATATTTCTTTCATTTGCCTATTTGGCGATTTTTGCATATCTTTATATTCCTCTCCTTTAATAGTAAGAATTTTAAAAATATTTCAGGATAGATGGTTTCAGAAGATGTATGTGTGGAGTGCGATGTGTGGGGTGGGTTTGTGTGGGTGTGTGTACATTCATGGGTGTATTTTGGTGTGCATACAAGTAGAGACCCAGCTCACTGTGAGTGGTACGACCTCTAAGTGGTTTTCCTAGGTTGTATAAAAAAGCAAGTTGAGCAATCCATGAAGAGTAAGCCAGTAAGTGCTGATCCTCCAGAGTTCTGTTTCCATTTGCCCTCTAGGTTCCTTTGTTGAGCTCCTGCCCTGACTTTTCTTCATAATAAACTTGAGGGTGTAAGCTGAAATAAACACTTCTCTCTTCCCGTTGCTTTTGATCATAGTCTTTATCATAGAAATGAAAGCAAGTTAAGATACCTGGGTTTCTTGTTTTGATTAAGACATTATTTGTGATATTTGATTATATATTTCATCCTTTACAGTAATATTGTTTCAATTTTACATTAATTCTAGTCTTTAGTAGAAGTAAGTATTCTTTTGGAGTTTACAGAGAAAGTTTTCACTTAGTAGCTGAAATTTATGTAACATGTTTTAATCGCTTTGATGTCTTATTCACTTATATTAACTTTTCATATTTGTGATAGTCTCTTACATTTTCTGTTCTATTCCATAGATCTATATAATTATCAACTGTATATTTCATCTACTTTAAAAATGTTTTATAAAGATTATTTCTTTTACTATTTCATACATGTTGCTATATGTGGATGTTGGCTACTGCATATTAACTCACTTTTTAATTAATAAATAAAACACAACTCATTTGATCCCCTAGACTATAATGATTGGTATTATTCTATTTAATTCATGTGCTGTTTTAGAGAATTACATAGTTTTAAATGATAGTTATTTAATTGTGTTTGTGCTAACTTGTGTCTCATTCATCACATCTTAGTTACAAATAATACACATCCAAGTTTACATATTGCCTCTATATATGTGCCACATATTGCCTGCATATGGAGGCAACTTGTTATGTATATCAAGTAGAAAACCAGGATATGTATAGGGAGAAAAAGAGAAACTAGAAAGCACTATTTTTCTTTACCAATGTATAGGGAGAAAAAGAGAAACTAGAAAGCACTATTTTTCTTTACCAAAAAAAAAAAAAAAAAAACCAAAAAAAAAAAACAACAAAAAAAAAAAACAAAAAAAAAACAAAAAAAACCTAATCACTGCTACTGTTCACTTGCGTTTCATTTCTCTAGGAAAATGCATGTCACATTAGGTAGAATCCCATCACTGTGTTAATTGACCTTTACACAGTAACCAAAATTAAGTATCTGCAACTTATTTTGAAGAAAAGCAAGAGCAGTCTTGGATTTCTTAGCCTTGTCTTGTGACGCTTAGCTGTGCTGCGTGGTCGTTTTATTTTCATTTGCATTATCCTCCCAGTGGAAGTCTGTGAAAAGGACTCTTCAGATCCCCTTCCTCTTCTGATTGATGAGCTCAGTTCATTTCCCCTGGGAACCACACTTGCCTGCTTCAGTTCTCTCTTTTCAGTAGATACTCTTTCCACAGAAAGAAAGCCCTGCATTTGCTGGTTTACTCTATCCCCTAGGCTTGCCCTTCCTACACCAATTTAGCATGTTAGATTTCGTCCTGAAGCTTGGAGCCACATTCTACATACTACTGTCCTTATAACAAATAAAAGGGAAAGTAAAGTTAAAACTTTTCAAAGTTTGTTCCTCTCACTTGTTACACTTGTAACTCCTGCAACAAAATTGCAGTTTGTTTCTTATCTACCTCATTTCTTTGCTTTATTCTTTGTAAGCTTTTTCAACTTTTTTTTTTTTTTTTTCATTTGAAGTGTTTGTTCCCAGGCATCTGTCCTGGGAGTAATGTGATAATTTTCATTTTATTCTAAGTCTCTTTGACAGTCTCATTGTTGTATTTGCCTTGATGAGAGTCTTCAATCAACTTCAGAGTTCTATTCTCAGCAAAATCTGAACCTTCACTCTAGGCAGCATGATCCAGAGTTACTACTTTTGTTTTCTAACATTATTTCTGTTAGTCATATGAAGAGTTGTTGACATGCATGTTCTGTCTTTCACCAATTTTCCCACGTGGAAATTGGCATAAAGTGCTACAATTTCTTTTGTTTGGAAGGTAATTTTTGTTAAAAACAACAACAACAACAACAAAAAAAAAACTATAAATTTTTCTTTCCAATTCATTTTCTTAGCCAAGGCAAATACAGATCTGTCCCTGGAATTTTTCCTTATATGGAACATGTGAAATTTCTCTTAGGGCTGTTTTTTTAATTAATGACATATAGTCTGATATAAAAAAAACAAGACACAAAGAAGAAATCAGTAACTATTAACTGATTAATTATTTAATAGGTACAATTATTTCTTAGTGCTAAGATCTGTTTTCATAATTATACATCTTCCATATAAGAGTAGAAGTTCAAAAATGTTCATGTATGTGAATGGAAGTATGTTTAATGATAGAGAATAAAAACCACTTTCTTTTCATTTTGCTAATTTTAGTCTATAAATCATATCAATGAAAACAAAATGAATGAATCATATAACCTGAGTCATACTTAGCATTTAATAAATTCTCTCTCTCTTTCTCTCTCTCTCTCTTTCTCTCTCTCTCTCTCTCTCTCTCTCTCTCTATATATATATATATATATATATATATATATATGTAATACAAAAACCACATATATATCTATAGATAGATAGATAGATAGATAGATAGATAGATAGATAGAGATACGTGGTTTTTGTATTACACACTACATCATGAGCTTTTTGAAAAATTACTCCCTACTTTTGTAGTGTTATAAAATGATCAACATATTGTTAAATGATTCCCTTTTAAAAAATTAATTAATTTATATTTCAAATGTTGTCCCCGTTTCCAGTCCCCTCTCCACACACCGCTACCTCCTCCTTGCTCCCCTCTCTCCCCTCTAGCATCCCCCTTCTCTGGGTCATCAAACCTCCACAGAGCCAAGTGCATCCCCTCCCACTGATGCCAAATAAGGCAGTCCTCTGCTACATATGTAGCCAGAGCCACTGACTAACCCACATATGTTCTTTGGTTGGTGGCTTATTCCGTGGGAGCTCTGAGGGGTCCAGTTAGTTGATGCTGTTGTTCTTCGTATGGGGTTGCCATCCCCTTCAGCTCCTTCAGTCCTTCCCTAGCTCTTCCATTGGGGTCCCTGAACACAGTTCAATGGTTTGCTGTAAGTATCTGCGTTTTTGTTAGGTGCTGGCAGAGCCTCTCAGAGGATAGCTCCTGTCTTCAAGCACATCTTGGCATCAGCAATAGTGTCGGATTTCATGTCTGCACATGGGATGGATCTCAAGGTAGGGATGGTCTCCTGTTTTGTTGTTTGTTTTGTTTTGTTTTTTTGTTTTTTTGTTTTTTGTTTTTTTGCCCCTGCATTTCCTTAAGACAGGAACAATTCCGACTTAAACATTTTGACGAGGGTGGGTGGCCCCATTCCTCAACTGGGGCCATGTTTATCTACTGAAGATGGACTCTTCAGGTTGTATCCCCGTGCTGTTGGTTATTTTGGCTAATGTCATCCCCACTGGGTCCTGAGAGCCTCTCGGATCCTTGGTATCTGGGACTTCTTAGTGGTTCCTCCATTCCCTACCCCCACTGCTACTTATTTCTATTCATTCTTCTGGCCCACTGGACTTATCTCCTGTCTCTTCCCATACCTGGTCCTGACCACTCCCCCGTTTTTCCTTCCACTTCTCCTCTCCCGTGCAAGTTACTCCCTCCCTCTGCCTCCCGTGATTATTTTGTTCCCCCTTCTAATTGGGGTTGAAGCATTCTCACTTTGATAATCTTCATATGATCTATAAATTGTATCGTGGTTATTCTGAGCTTTTTGGCTCATATCTACTTATCATTAAGTACATACCATGTGTGTCCTTTTGGGTCTGGATTACCTCACTCAAAATGATATTTTCTAGTTACCATCCATTTGCCTGCAAAATCTGTGATGTCCACATTTTTAATAGCTAAGTTGTATTCCATTGTGTAAATGAACCATGTTTTCCGTATCCATTCCTCTGTTGAAGGACATCTGAGTTGTTTCCAGCTTCTAGCCATTATAAATAAGGCTGCTATGAATATAGCAGAGCACATGTCCTTGTGATATGGTGAAACATTCTCTCGGTATATGCGCACTAGTGGGATAGCTGGGTCTTCACATAGAACTATTTCCGATTTTCTGAGAAACCACCAGATTGATTTCCAAATGGTTGTACCAGCTTTGGAAGAATGTTCCCTTTTCTCCACATCTTCACCAGCATCTGCTGTTCCCGAGTTTTTGATCTTAGCTATTCTGATTGGTGTAAGGTAAAATCAGGGTGATTTTGATTTGCATTTCCCTGATGACTAAGGATGTTGAACAATTCCTTAGTTGCTTCTCAGCCATTCTCAGTTGAGAATTCTATGTTTAGATTTGTACCCCATTTCTTTCTTCAGGGCCTTGAAGTTCTTGTATCTGGATCTTTCACTTGCTTGGTTTGAGTCTCAACAAGATATTTTAGATTATTTGTGTCTACTTTGAAATTAGGGAAGTGTGTTGCTTCCCTAACTTTTTTTTGAGCCTGTTTATTCTTTGTGTAGAGGAAGGCTACTGATTTGTTTGAGTTGTTTTTATTTTAAAATTATTATTATTTTTTTTATTAATCAGTGCATTCGTTTACATTGCAAACGATATCTCCCTTCCAGGTTACACCTCCACAAAATCCTCCTATCCAGCCACTATGCTGAACTTGCTTATCAGTTGTAGGAGTTCTCTGGTAAAATTTCTGGGGTTGCTTGTGTAAAATACATTGTCTGCAAATAGTGATATCTTGAATTCTTCCTTTCCAATTTGTATGCCTTTGACCTCCTTTTGTTGTCTAATTGTTCTAGCTAGAACTAGGGAGAAAGTGGGCAGCTTTGTCTTGTTCCTGATTTTAGTGGAATTGCTTCAAGATTCTCTCCATTTAATTTGATATTGGCTGTTGGTTTTCTGTATTCTACTTTTATTATGTTTATGTATGTGCCTTGAATTCCTAATCTCTCCAAGACTTTTAGCATGAGGGGATATTATATTTTGTACCCTCCTTTTCAGCATCTAATGAGATTATCATGTGAATTTTTTTCTTTGAGTTTGTTTATATAGTGGATTACATTGATGGATTTTTGGATATTGAGCCATCCCTGGGATGAAGCCTACTTGATCGTGGTGAATGCTTTGGTGTGTTCTTGGATTCTGTTTGCTAGAATTTTATGAGTGTTTTCACATTGATATTCATAAGCAAAACTGTTCTGAAGTTCTCTTTCTTTGTTGGGTCTTTGTATGGTTTAGGTATCAGTGTAACTGTTGCTTCATAGAATGAATTAGGTAGTGTTCCTTCTCTTTCTATTTTGTGAATAGTTTGAGGTAATAGGTCTTTTGAAGGTCTGGTAGAATTCTGCGCTAAAATTATTTGGCCCTGGGCTTTTTTTCTCTTTTCTTTTTTTATTTGGGGCAGGGGGCTTTTAATGACTGCTTCAATGTCATCTAGATTTTCCGGTTTTGTTCAGTATAGGCCTTTGTAGTAGGATCTGATGATTTTTTGAATTTCCTTGGTTTCTGTTTTTCTGTCTCCTTTTCCATTTATGATTTTGTTAATTTGGATACTGTCTCTGTGCCCTTTACTTAGTTTGGCTAAGGGTTTATCTATCTTGTTGTTTTTCCTCAACGAGCTCTTAGTTTTATTGACTCTTTGTATAGTTCTCTTTGTTTCTACTTGGTTGATTACAACCCTGAGTTTGATTATATACTGCCATCTACCCCTCTTGGGTATGTTTGCTTCTTTTTGTTCTAAAGTTTTCGATGTGCTGTTGTTCAGTTGCTAGTGTAGGTCCTCTCTCATTTCTTTATGAAAGCACTTAGTGCTATGAATTTTCCTCTTAACACTGTTTTCATTGTGTCCCATAAGTACTGTTCCTTTACTTTCATTAAATTCTAGAATGTCTTTAATTGCTTTGTTTATTGCATCCCTGACCAAGTTATCATTGAGTAGAGTTTCTTAGTTTCCATGAGGATGTGGGATTTCTGTTGTTTATATTGTTATTGAAGACTAGCCTTAGTCTGTGGTGATTTGGTAGAATGCATAGAATTATTTTAATATTTTTGTATCTGTTGACATTTGTTTTATGTCCTATTATATGATCAGTTTTGGAGAAAGCACCATGAGGTGCTGAGAAGAAGGTATATTCTTATGTTTTACTGTGAAATGTTCTGTAGATATCTGTTAAATCCATTTGGTTTATAACTGCTGTTAGTTTTACTATGTCTCTGTTAAGTTTCTGTTTTCATGACCTGTCAATTGGTGAGAGTGGGGTGTTGACTCCCACTATTATTGTATGAGGTTCAGTGTATGTTTTGAGCATTAGTAATATTTCTTTTATAAATGTAGGTGCCCTTGCATTTGGGGCATAGATGTCCAAAATTGAGAGTTCATCTTGGGGCGTTTTTCTTTGATAAGTAGGAAGTGTCCTTCCCATCTCTTTGATAATTTTTGGTTGAAAATCTATTTTATTGGATGTTAGAATGGCTATTCCAGCTTGTTTCTTGGAAACATCTGTTTAGAAAACTTTTTCCAGCCTTTTACTCTGAAGTAGTTTCAGTGTTTGTCAATGAGATATGTTTCTTGTATGCAGAAAAATATGAATCCAGTCTATTAGCCTTAGGTATATTAACCTTTTATTGGGGAATTGAATCCAATGTTTGTTGGTTTCTGCTATTTTTGTTGTTAGAGGTGGTATTATGTTTATGTGGTTCTCTTCTTCTGGGTTTGTTGTGAGCTGATTAATTTCTTGTGTTTTCCTGGGTGTAGGTCTCCCTCCTTGTGTTGGAGTTTTCCTCCTAGTATCTTTTATAGGACTGGATTAGTAGAAAGATATTGTTTAAATTTGGTTTTGTCATGGAATACCTTGGTTTCTCCATCTATGTTGATTGAAGGCTTTGCTGGTATAGTAGTGTGGACTGGTATTTGTGTTCTCTTAGAATCTACATGACGTCTGTCCAAGATCTTCTGGGTTTTAGAGTCTCTGTTGAGAAGTCTGGTGTAATTCTGATAGGTCTGTCTTTATGTGTTATTTGGCCTTTTCCCCTTATCACTTTTAATATTCTTTCTTTGTTCTATGTATTCAATGTTTTGGTTATTATATGACAGGATGATTTTTTTTTTCTAGTCCAATCTATTTGGTGTTGTTCTGTAGGTACTTGTATGATTATGGCCATTTCTTTCCTTAGGTTAGAGAAGTTTTCTTCTATGATTTTGTTGAAGATGTTTTCTGGCCCTTTGAATTGGAAATCTTCAGTATCTACTATTCGTATTATTCTTAGGTTTGGTCTTTTCATTGTGTCCTGAATTTCCTGGATGATTTGAGTTGGAAGCTTTTTGCACTTTTTATTTTCTTTGACTGTTCTGTCATTTTCTTTTATGGTATGTTCTGCATCTGAGATTCTCTCTTCTATCTCTTGTATTCTATTGGTGATGCTTGTATTTGTAACTCCTAGTCTCTTTCTTAGGTTTTCCATCTCCAGGGTTGCCTCCATTAGTGATGTCTTTATTGTTTCTATTTCCATCTTTAGGTCCTGGATGGGTTTGCTCAATTCCTCCACCTGTTTGATTGTGTTTTCCTGTATTTCTTCAAGAGATTTATGTGTTTCCTCTTTAAGGGCTTCTACCTGTTTACCTGTCTCCTACTGCATTTCTTTAAGGGAGTTATTTATGTCTTCCTTAAAGTCCTCTACCATCTTCATGAGGTGAGATTTTAGAATAGACTTTCGATTTCCAGGTGTGTTAGGGTACCCAGAGCTTGCTTTGCTGCAGAATTGGGTTTTGACTGTACCAAATGGCATTGGTTTCTGTTGCTCACGTTCTTTTGCTTGCTTCTTGCCATCTTGTTATCTCTGATGTTAACTGGCCTTATTGTCTCTGACTGGAACCTGTCCCTCTTCGTAGGCAGGTGGAGCTCTGTGAGCAAGCCTTCTGGGAGGCAAACAGTTTTGTTTCTGGTTAGAGTAGGTCTTTTTTGACCCTGGTTACAGCCAATCTCCTGTGATTCTGGTTAAGACAGACTTCCAGGGAGAGTGGCTGTCTTTTGGTGTGAGGTGGGACTGGAATGCCTGATCTGCCCCATGTGGAGTTTTAGACCAGATAGAAGTAATTCCCTTTTTAACAGCAAAGAGCATTCCCAGTCAAAGGTATTAAAGTGAGTTACAAAAGCAAGGCACTTCCACAGTTTTTCCATCACTGTGATAAACCCTGTAGAAACTCAAAGAATATACTACTATTGTGTTGCTGTTCAGGGTACGTATGTCGGTACGCAACAGGGATACTGCCTTCACCATGATCCAGCTTTCATAAGTAAGGGCTGTGTGGTAGGAACATCATTGATTTTGTATGCAGGAAAATATAGACTTCTTAACTAGTTGGTCTCTAGCTATAGCAACCTATTGCTTCAGCTTATGAGACCAATGTCTTACTACTTGGCCACCATACTCTTATAGGCATTTTTTTTTTCAATAAAATATCATTACCATATTTCTCCCATCTTTCCAACACTTGCCCTACTCAATTTTCACTTCCTCTCAAATTTTTGGCCCCTTAGTCTCTATTATGTTTACACACACACACACACACACACACACACACACACACACAACTTTCAGTATACTGCCTGGTCCTCTGACTGTCACAGTCTTTCTGCCCCTATTCCACAACAGTTTATTAGGGTTATATTGTAAATATATTAATTGGGGATGGACACCCATTAGTCATTCCCTGCATCTTGAATAGATTTGCCTCTCTTTAATGATCTCTGTCTGGTACATAAAGAAGCTTCTTTTATAGGTGGGAGAGCTGCACTTATCTGTGGATATAAGGATGTACTGGTAGGTTTTTGTCAACTTGACAGAAACAGAGGCATATCTAGGGAGAAATAATCTTAACTGAACAATGCCTCTATCAGATTGCATCCTGGAAAGTCTGTAATACTCTTTCTTGATTAATGAATGGATGTGGGTGGTTCTGTCTTGGTACAGTGCCACCCCTGGGGAGGTGGCTCTGATTTGAATAAGAAAGAAGACTGAGGAAGCCATGAATATCAAACTAATAAGCAGTATTCATCTGTAATGTCTGTTTCAGTTTCTGTCCTAACTTTTCTCAGTGACGGAATATGACATAAAAAATTGTAAGATGAAATAAAACTTTTACTTCCCAAATTGATTTGGTTGCATTGGTTTACCATGACAAAAGAAGCCTACATAAGTATTTAAAATGAAGTTCAAAATTGTATTAGTTTAGTAGAGTGCTAGTAGTAGCTTTTCTTCAAATATCCATGACACCGTCATATAGATTTAGCTACATTTTCAGTACTAGGCATGATTTCTATTCTGTTGAATGGATTTTAAATATAATTATACAACTGTTAGTTACTGACAAGTTATAAATACTATTGTTGCTGGTCACTGTTGTGGTTCATCGATGTAATAGTTATGTAGCATTGTTGACTGTGCCTCTTGACAGATTGCCTACCGTTTTCCAGCACTGTAAAATATTAGTCTTTTGTGAGAAGGTTCTCTTATGAGATACGATTTGATTTCCCCAAGTTTTGTGTTTTAAAAAAAAATGCATGTCATTTTCAACAATAGGAGCTTTTTTCAACTTTTAGAAGGAAGCCAACACTAATAGCTTCTCTATTTCTTTTGGACTTTTAAATTCTGAATGGATAAAATAGTGGACTTAAAATCTTAATAAAAACTAGAACTTCCAGACTTAAAAGTAAACAAAAACCTGATTAATTTTAGAATCCTTTGATATAGTAACAGGAAAGTTTATATTCTATCTTGAAATAATATAATTGGGGACGACTGCTTAGCCAGACATGGTGGTATACAACTAGTATTTCAATGCAAGAGAAATGTAGAAGAAGGAAGATTGTGAGTTCAAGACCACAGTGGGCTGTATACTGCTCAGGTTGTATATTGAAACCTCTGAAGAAAAGTGACCATAGAAATTGACAACATTTTAGAAAAAAACACAGATTTAAAGATGGCAACTTGAAATAATACATATGAAAACTCATATTCGAGAAAAAAACCTTGAATAGGTCAAAGAGTTAATCTTTTTTTTTTTTTTTTTTTTTTCGAGACAGAGTTTCTCTGTGTAGCCCTGGCTGTCCTGGAACTCACTCTGTAGACCAGGCTGGCCTCGAACTCAGAAATCCGCCTGCCTCTGCCTCCCAAGTGCTGGGATTAAAGGCATGCGCCACCACCGCCCGGCTCAAAGAGTTAATCTTATATAGAAATGTACAAGATGTTGATATAGAGTCAAAATGTTTAACTTTTATCTCAGTTTCTTTTCTATTGTTGTGAAAAATGCCATGACAAAGGCAACTTATAGAAGAAAGAGTTTATTTGAGGTATATAGTTTCAGAGAGTAGGGTGCATGATCACCATGGTGCTGAGAATGGCAGGAGGGAGGCATGGCATGGAAGCAGTAGCTGAGGGTTCACCCTGGGAATGTCATGAACTTTTGAAACCTCAAAGCCTAGACCCCAGTGACACACCTCCTCCAACAAGGCCATACCTTCTCAAACAGTTCATTATCTGAGAACCAAGTATTCATACATGTGGGCCCATGTAGGCCATTCTATATGCAAACCACCACGATTTCTAAAGAAGTAATTAAAGACTTGGTGCCAAATACCTACAGATCATTCATTATTTGTGAAGTGGAGACAAGAGACCAGGAGTTCAAGGTCATTCTCTGGTATAGTAAGTTGCAGGGAACTTGTGTGGGCTACATGAGACATTGTCTGAATATAGTAACCAGCTGGAAGTGGTAATTAGGAGAAATCAGGACAAAATGATGAATAAAATTGTACAAAATTAGAAAAACCTTTTATTCAAAATCAAAGTACATGCAATCTAAGGAATGTTAATAAGAAGGAAAATTTAGCACTATGGACTATAAGAAAAATATAAAATGCTCATACTCACAAAAACATATACAGACAAACCTTCTAAGAAATAATTTAATGTGTTCAGTAGAACATCCTGCTGCCTAAGATGTGTGTATATATATGTGTGTATGCAAGCTCATTGGAGTGGTATTTTTTCATGTCTAAAGGTCTGTGCCATCCTTGATATTTTCCTAAAACTAGGGTTTAAAAAATTAACACAACTTAATAAATTCCACAAGCAACTCATAGAGATCGCGACACCAAATCTATCCCTTTGTGTTCAGCATACAGACTCTAACTTAGAAATCTCAGCCTTCCTATTTGCTTTTAATATTTTACAGAGTATGTTTGGTTTTCAGCAACTTGTCTATCTCTAGACATACGTAAAGTATATTGACTTAGATACTTTAGACATATTTATGTTTAAAGGAAACACTGTCCTATCTCTCTAAATCTGCATTGACAAAATATAAAGAAGCTTTGCTTTGCTTTGCTTTGCTCTGATTTTTGACTGTCTTAGTTCGTGCTTTGTTATGAATGGCTCCTTTTGACATGATAGTGCTAGCTGACTGGTCTTGTGGCAGCTAGACAAGCAAAATTTTATTTTTGAGAAACAACTTCAGAACCTGCATGCTGAAAAGAAAATGGTCTTCAATAAAATATTCCATCCAAGTCACTAGACAGATAAACAAGCAAACAATACACCCCAGAAAGCAAATGGAGAATAGAAGACCAAATTCAGAGTAGCCACAAGATATTTTCTGAAATGTGATGTTGTCTGCAAAGGGGAGGGTAAACAGAGTAGCAGAGAGAATCAACAAATACACAAGGAAGAAAAGAACGTAATAAAAGCTGCTTTTAAGGCCCAGATGTCAGATAAATCCAACAGATTTCAATATAACTAGTATAAACATTCCAAACAACTGAAGAAAACTGTGCTGACAGGATAAAAGGAAGGCATTGACAATTTCCTAAGAGAGAGAGAGAGAGAATAGCAATGAAAGGTAAGTTATAAAAATGTAAGAAAATGAACACTACCTGACACAAGAGACACATTTCTATTTATTCCCCTCTCACATTGTTACAAAGGGAATTAATGTATTACCTTTGCATATCACTTCTGCCCATTAGTTAACAACAGTTCAACAATCTCTGTATCTATCTGTTTACTTAATTATTCATTCAACACAAAGCTGACAGTCTAGTGAGTTAACCCCAGCACATGGTCTATATTTTAATCCCACTAATATGTATGTTTATGGTAACCAAATGCTAACTCATTGCTTTCCTGAAACTGGAAAGAGCAGTCATATGTATCAAGTCATACATACTAACTATGTAGCATTCCAGGATTTTTGTGCCTTCTTCCCCTGAAACCAGTTCACAGGTCATTAAGAACAGAATTCTGCTGCTCCTTCAATTTTATCTTCCATGTCATATAAAATTGGAAACCTGATGTTAGAAAGTTAATTTTACGTGTCAATTTTTATGTCCAGTGATCTATTTTTGAGTATTTTGATTTAGTTAGAAAAGATATGCATTTATATTCTAGAAATCAAATCAATAATTTTTTCATTGTTTTTAGCATTCAGATTATCTAGATTTAATGACATTTTCTATACACAATTTAAACTTAAATATTTCCTAATTTTTTTAATAAAAGACAAAATTATGTAATAATTTACATGCAGTTGGGTATTAGCAGTTAAACAGGTACTTTTGGAAACAATGCCCGAGTGGCTGTGTCTTGGGTGCTGAAGCATCATTATAACACTCCTCATGTCAAATAAGTTCACTTTATCTGAATTATATCTTCATCTTGGCTAGCAGGGATATGTTGGTTGGCAAAGAATTACAGCAACTTAGTCCCCAAGCCCAGGGAATAGGGGCGCTGACTCTTCATTAACTTATTCAAGCTGATTACGGGCATTGAGATATTAGAAGAGGGGTGGGGGGAAGAGTAAATCGATAAGCCTCTGACGCTGTGTCTTCACTGCATCCAGATGGAATTCCAGGACATCGGAGGTTTGGGCAGGTCTGCTCAGCATGCTAGATGAGTAGATACACCAAGGCTGTGTATTCTGCAATGTACAATTCTCAGGACAAGTTTTAGTATCCAAAAAAAATTTTTTTTCCTAGAGGGCTGACTTTTTTTTTAAAGATGTTGGTTCTAACAACTTTTCTTTTTTTCCCCTTTTTAAAATTGGTTGTAATATTTACATTTCAAATTTTATCCCCTTATCCCATTCCCCCTACCACCCAGGAACCCCTTATCCCACCTCCCCTCCTTGTGCTTCTATGAGGGTGTAATTTTCCAGTTTTTATGATGCTGTTTCCATTAACGTAAACTGCCTCCTAAATTTCTAAATCCTTCCCTTTGTGTTATTAAGTCTCCTATTTTTTCTTTCTTTTTTTCTTTCTTTTTTCTCTTTTTTCTCCTTTTTCCCTTTTTTCCATCTCTCTTTTTTTAAATTGGGTATTATATTTACCTTTCAGATTTTATCCCCTTACGCCACTTCATCCCACCTCCCAGAAACCTCCTATCCCATCCCCCTCCTCATGCTTCTATGAGGCAATGCCCGCACCTACCCCCTACTACCCCCTTCCCACCCTCACATTCCCTCCCCACTCTGTGTTCGTTTTTTATGGGACCAAGAAACTCCTCTCCCACCTATGCCCCGACAAGGCCATCCTCCCCTACATATACTGCTGGAGTGATGGGTCCCTCCCTATGTGCTCCCAGGCTGGTGGTTTAGACCCTGGGGGGCTCTGGTTGTTTGGTATTGTTGTTTTCCTCTTGGGGTCACAAACCATTTCTGCTCCTTCAGTCTTCTCTCTAAGTTCTCCATTGGGAAAACCCTGATCATATCAGTGGTTAACTGTGAGCATTGTCCTCTGAATGTGTCAGTTTCTGCCAGACCTCTAAGGAGACAGCTATATCATATTCTTGTCAGCTCGCACTTCCAGCCATCTACATCAGTGTCTACCTTAGGTGACTGTACATGGGATGGATACCCAGGTGGAATGGTCTTTAGATGGCCCCTCCTTCAGTTTCTGTCCCACATTTGTTTCCATTTTTGCTCCCTTGAGTATTTTTGTTACTCCTTCTAAGTAAGACTGAGGCATCCCCAATTGTTCTTCCTTCTTCATGAACTTCATGTGGTCTGTGAATTGAGTCTTCACTATTCACTTCACTTCTGTGCTAACATCCGCTTATCAGTGAGTAAATAGCATGTGTGGTTTGTGTGTGTGTGTGTGTGTGATTGGGTTAACTCACTCAGGATGATAATTTCTAGTTCCATACATTTACCTAAGAATTTCTTGAATTCATTATTTTTAATAGCTGAGTAATACTCCATTGTGTAAATGTACCATATTTTTTGTATCCATTCCTTGGTTGAGGGGCATCTGGGTTCTTTCTAGCTTCTGGCTATTATAAATAAGGCTGCTATGAACATATGGAGCATATGTCCCTGTTATATGTTGGAACATTTTCTGGGTATATGCCCAGGAGTGGTATAGCTGGATCCTCAGGTAATGCTATGTCCAGTTTTCTGAGGAACGGCCAGACTGATTTCCAGAGTGGTTGTACCAGCTTGCAATCCCACCAACAATGGAGGAGTGTTCCTCTTTCTCCGCATCCTTGCCAGCATCTACTATCACCTGAGTTTTTTATCTTGGTCATTCTGATTGGTGTGAGGTGGTATCTCAGGGTTGTTTTGATTTGCATTTCCCTGATGACTAAGGATGTTGAGCATTTCTTAAGGTTCTTCTCAGCCATTCAAGTTTCCTGTTGAGAATTCTTTGTTTAGCTCTGTACCCCATTTTTAATAGGGTTATATGGCTGTCTGGAGTATAATTTCTTGAGTTCTTTGTATATCTTGGATATTAGCCCTCTATCAGACATAGGATTGGTTAAAATCTTTTCCCAATCTGTTGGTTGCCGATTTATCTTATTGACAATGTCCTTTGCCTTACAGAAGTTTTGCAATTTTATGAGGTCCCATTTGTGAATTCTTGGTCTTAAAGCATAAGCCATTGGTGTTCTGTTCAGGAACGTTTTTCCTGTGCCTAGGTATTCAAGGGTCTTCCCCAACTTCTCTTCTATTAGTTTCAGTGTATCTGGTTTTAAGTGAAGGTCTTTTATCCACTTGGATTTGAGCTTTGTATGAGTGGATTGATTTGCATCCTTCTACATGTTGACCTCCAGTTGAACCAGAACCATTTGCTGAAAATGCTGTTCTTTTTCCACTGGATGGTTTTAGCTCCTTTGTCAAAGATCAAGTGACCATAGGTATGTGGGCTCATTTCTGGATCCTCAGTTTTATTCCATTGATCTTCCTGCCTGTCTCTGTACCAATACCATGCAGTTTTTATTACTATTGCCCTGTAGTATAGTTTGAGGTCAGGGAAGGTGATTCCCCCAGAAGTTCTTTTGTTGTTGAGAATAGTTCTCGCTATCCTGGGTTTTTTGTTGTTCCAAATAAATTTGCAAATTGCTCTTTCTATTTCTATGAAGAATTGATTTGGAATTTTGATGGGGATTGCATTGAATCTATAGATTGCTTTTGGCAAGATGGCCATTTTTACTAAATTAATCCTGCCAATCCAGGAGCATGGGAGATCTTTCCATCTTCTGAGATCTTCTTCTATTTCTTTCTTCAGAGACTTGAAGTTCTTGTCATACAGATCTTTCACTTGCTTGGTTAGATTCACTCCAAGATATTGTATATTATTTGTAGCTATTGTGAAGGGTGTCATTTCCCTAATTTCTTTCTAAGCCTGTTTATCTTTTGAGTATAACTGAGTATATCTTTTGAGTATAACAAATCAGTATAACTGATTTGTTTGAGTTGATTTTATATCCAGCCACCTTACTGAAGTTGTTTATCAGGTTTAGGAGTTCTCTGGTGGAAGTTTTAGGGTCACTTAAGTATACTATCATGTCATCTATAAATAATGAAATTTTTACTTCTTCCTTTCCTATTTGTATCCCTTTGACTTCCTTTAGTTGTTTAATCACTCTAGCTAGGACTTCCAGTACTATATTGAATAGGTAGGGTGAGAGTGGACAGCCTTGTCTAGTCCCTGATCTTAGTGGGATTACTTCAAGTTTCTCTCCATTTAGTTTGATGTTGGCTACTTTTGATGTATATTGCTTTTACTATGTTTATATGGACTTTGAATTCTTAATCTTTCCAAGACTTTTACCATGAGATTTTGTCAAATGCTTTCTCAGCATCTAGTGAGATGATCATGTGGGTTTTTTTTCTTTGAGTTTATTTATGTAGTGGATTACATTGATGGATTTCTGAATATTGAACCATCCCTGCATTCCTGGGATAAAGCCTACTTGATCATGATGGATGATTGCTTTGATGTGTTCTTGGATTCGGTTTGCGAGAATTTTATTGTGTATTTTTGCATCAATATTCATAAGAGAGGTTGGTCTGTAGTTCTCTTTCTTTTTTGGTGTTTGTGAGATACTTGGTATTGGTATCTATCTAGAAAATTGTCCATTTCATCCAGATTTTCCAATTTTGTTGAGTATAGGCCTTTGTAGTAGGATCTGATGATTTTTTTTTAATTTCCTCTGTTTCTTTTTTATGTCTCCCTTTTCAGTTCTGATTTTATTAATTTGAGTACTGTCTCTGTGCCCTTTAAAGGTTAGTCTGCCTAAGGGTTTGTCTATCTTGTTGATTTTCTCAAAGAACCAGCTCCTTGTTTTGTTGATATTTTGTATAGTTCTTTTTGTTTCGACTTGGTTGATTTCAGCCCTGAGTTTTATTATTTCCTGCCATCTACTCCTCTTGGGTATATTAGCTTCTTTTTGTTCTAATGCTTTCAGGTGTGCTGTCAGGTTATTAATGTATGCTCTTTCCATTTTCTTTTTGTGGGCACTTAGAGCTATGATTTTTCCTCTTAGTGCTGCTTTCATGGAGTCTCACAAATTTTGATGTGATGTGTCCTCATTGTCATTTAAATCTAAAAAGTCTTTAATTTCTTTATTTCTTCCTTGACCAAGTTATCATTGAGTAGAACATTGTTCAGTTTCCACGTGTATGTGGGCTTTCCATTGTTTTTGTTCATGTCAAAGACGAGTCTTAGTCCATAGTGGTCTGATAGGGTACAAGGGATTATTTCAATCTTTTTGTATCTGTTGAGGCCTGTTTTGTGACCAATTATATGGTCTATTTTGGAGAAGGTACCATGAGGTGCTAAGAAAAATGTATATTCTTTTGTTTTAGGATGAAATGTTCTATAGATGTCAGTTAAATCCATTTGGTTCATAACTTCTGTTAGTTTCATTGTGTCTCGGTTTAGTTTTTGTTTCCATGATCTGTCTATTGCTGAGAGTGGGGTGTTGAAATCTCCCACTATTATTGTGTGAGGTGCAATGTATGCTTCAAGCTTTAGTAAAGTTTCTTTTATGTATGTGGGTGCTCTTGCATTTGGGGAATAGATATTCAGAATTGAGAGTTCCTCTTGGTACATTTTTCCTTTGAAGAATATGAAGTGTCCTTCCTTATCTTTTTTGATTACTTTTTGTTGAAATCGATTTTATTTGATATTAGAATCGCTACTCCAACTTGTTTCTTGGGACCATTTGCTTGGAAGACTGTTTTCCATGCTTTTACTCTGAGGTAGTGTCTGTCTTTTTAACAGAGGTGCATTTCCTGTATGCAGCAAAATGTTGGGTCCTGTTTATGTATCCAGTCTGATAGTCTATGTCTTTTTATTGAATAATTGAGTCCATTGATATTAAGAGACATTAAGGGAAAATGAATGTCATTTCCTGTTAGTTTTGTTATTGGCAGTGAAGTTCTGTTTGTATAGTTACCTCCTTTTAGGGTTGTTGGAAGATTACTTTCTTGCTTTCTCTAGGTTGTAGTTTCCCTGCTTGTGTTGGAGTTTTCTACCAATTATCCTTTGAAGTGCTGGATTTGTGGCAAGATATTGTGTAAATTTGGATTTGTCATGGAATATTTTGGTTTCTCCATCAATATTGATTGAGAGTTTTGCTGGGTATAGTCGTCTGGGCTGGCATTTGTGTTCTCTTAGGGTCTGTATGATATCAGTGCAGGATCTTCTGGCTTTTATAGTCTCTGGTGAGAAATCTGGTGTAATTCTTATAGGTCTGCCTTTATATGTTACATTGCCTTTTTCCCTTACTGCTTTTAGTATCTTCTCTTTGTTTTGTATATTTGATGTTTTGATTATTATGTGACGGGCGTATTTCTTTTTTGGTCTATTCTATTTGGGGTTTTGTAGGCTTCTTGTATATTTAAGGACATCTCTTTCTTTAAGTTAGGGAAGTTTTCCTCTATAATTTTGTTGAAGATATTTACTGGCCCTTTAAGTTGGGAATCTTCACCTTCATCTATACCTATTATACTTAGGTTTGGTCTTCTCATTGTATCCTGGATTTCCTGAATGTTTTGTGTTAGGAGCTTTTTACATTTCACATTTTCTTTGACCATTGTCTCTATGTTTTCCATGGTATCTTCTGCGCATGAGATTCTCTCTTCTATCTCTTGTATTCTGTTGGTGATGCTTGCGTCTATGACTCCTGATCTTTTTCTTAGGTTTTCTATCTCCAGGGTAGTCTCCCTTTGAGATTTCTTTATTGTTTCTACTTCAGTTTTTAGATCCTGGATGGTTCTGTGTAATTCCTTCATTTGTTTGGTTGTGTTTTCTTGCATTTCTTTAAGGGCTTCTACCTGTTTACCTGTGTTCTCAAATTCTTTGAGAGTGTTGTTTATGTCCTTTTTAAAGTCCTCCATCATCATCGTGAGAAGTGATTTTAATTCTTAGTCCTGCTTTTCTGGTGTGATGTGGAATTCAGGTCTTGCTATGGTAGGGGAACTGGGTTCTGTTGATGCCAAGTCACTTTGGTTTCTGTTGTTTAAGTTCCTGTGCTTGCCTTTCACCATTTCCTTAGCTCTAGTGCTACCCTCTCTCACTGGTTCTGACTGGGGACTGTCTTTCCAGTTATCTCGCTTGTGTCTGAACTCCTCAGGGTCCAGATGTCCCTGTGATCCTGTGATCCTGAGCTCCAGCAGCTCTGAGTGTTTCCTCTAGGATGTCTCAGGGTAAGGTGTCTTCTTGAGAGCAGACCAACTAGGAGTTCGCTGCTGAGTGCAGTGGATCCTCTAGAATGTCTCAGGATAAGGTGACCGCTGCTCTGGGTTCCTTGTCTCCTCTAGGATGACTCTGGGTATGGCGTCCCCTGCTCTGAGGTTGGTGGCCTCTCTAGAATGTTTCAGGATATGGTTTCCACCAGGGTGCAAACCCACTGGGTGTCTGCCTCTCTAAGGACACTGACCTCTCTGGGCTGACTCAGGATGCAGCTTCCACAAGAGTACAGACCCACTGGATGCCTGCTCCCCCCACTGGGATCTGAAGAGGAGGGGAAGGGGAGTGGAATTCCACAAGGGCAGAGTTTCAGTACCTGGAGGGGGAGGGGAGTCCTGAGAGCTTCCTACTCCCAGCTGTGGCTCTGGTGCATAGGGCCGTACTCAGCTGGCCCTACCTGCCTCCCTGAGGACACTGGCCTCTCAGGGATGTCTCAGGATACAGTTTCCATAAGAAACCATAAGACACCCTCTGGTGTCTTATTTCCATAAGACACCCTCTGGGTGTCTGCCTCCCTGAGGACACTGGCCTCCCAGGGATGTCTCAGGATAAAGTCTCCACAAGGATGCAGACCCCACTGGGTGTCTGCTCTTGCTACCAGGATGGATCCAGAGAGGGCAATATTTCTTAATTTAAAGGAGTTTTATGTAAATATTTAGAGTCTAATATAATGACATGTTAATATTTTGATCTAATCTATGTACTAGTTTTAATTAGGGTAGCTTTGAATTAGTAAAATGTCAAAATTATGATTTCACATAATTTAATATACAGTAAATTCTTCTTTTTTCTTTTATGGGTCACACATTTGATGTGAAAACTACAGTATCAAAGAAAGCTGTAAAAAGAGGAGAACTCAGTAACAAGACTAGAATAGAAAGATCCTTTCTTCTTCACTTTTAAAATGCGATATAGAACAATGAGACAATAGTACTTTGTCATAATAAATTTTATATCCACTCCTTCCCTTACTTTTCTAAAATCCTTTCATGTGATTATTACAGTCACTCAGAGGTGATTGGCATCTCTCTTCCTTTTAAAGATCGTAAATGACATATACTCAGAGACGTGCCTTACCCCATGTAATTTATTCGAAGTACTGATCCATTTTTATTGGTGCTTTTATTCATGGCAAAAGCAAATTCTTTGCTTCTGTAGTTTAGCACATGGACTATGGAGCCAGGATGCCTGATATCAGACTACGATTCTCTTCTCCATGGCTTATTTCTCTTTACTTGTGAAATGGACACTGTGGTAAATACTCCTTATGTCATAGATTTTTTTTCCTGGGATAACATGTGATAACATTTAAAGTATCTCACCCAATTCCTACTATAGCAATTACTAGATTTTCTTAAAACATAGGTTTATTCATGACTGACAGCTATGCTTCAAAGTTTAATTTAATATTACAATAATTCAAATAGGCAGCTGACAGAATATTAAGCTCTGTAAAAGGCTTCATACATAAGTATCTGTGTTGTGGACGTATGTCTTGTGGCTGGAGGGACCTTCTCTGTGAATGTCACACTCTGCAATGGCTACTTTATTATTTCATCACTGAGGAACTTTGTTCCAAATCCACAAACTCTCATTTTGAAACTTTAAAACACTTTAAAATTTATGGATTGATTGTCAGTACTTTGTATGCATATACTTCTGTGCATCATATTTTTACCTGCAGAATCCAAGAGAGGGAATCAGATATCCTGGAACTGGAGTTATAGATGGTTGTCTTAGTTATAGATGGCGTTATAGATGGAGTTATAGCTGTCATGCAGGTGCTAGAAGGTAAAACTGGCTCCTCTGGAAGAGTAGTCTACGCTCTTAATCATTGAGACATCTCTCCAACCCCACATTTTGAAACTTCCAATTTTATCTTTATTATTTGAGATTATAAATATTAAAAAATAGGGAGGCATATTACTGAGAGAATAATTTAAAAGAGCAATATTTGAGGTGAACTATGCTATCACATTAATCCAAATGCTAGAATAAAATCCGACTTTCTTCCAAACTAGGTCCCAAAATATCACAAGTCAATCACTCCTTTGCTCATTCTTCTTGAGTACTCACACAAGGGAAGAACCTTATATAACTGGTGTTGGATAAAGGGGCTGGTTCAAGGTGGGAGTCACACCCCACACTATTCTGCAATGTCCCACTTGTCGACAGTTTCCCACTTTCCCACACTGCCCCATGGATCCATGGACAAACTGTATCCATGTTGCCTTGTGGACAGTGTGATTTTGTGGTCTTGCTTTTGAGGTAATGGCCACTGATCCTTGAGCCCTTCATTCTTAGTTGAAAAGACAAGCAAACAGAATTGCATTGACTCTGATTGTGGTGTTCACATATATTTCTGCATCACATATTTCTGGATTCTATACATGTCATAGGTGACTGTATGAGCCTACTCAAGCACATATTCATAACCTGAACTGTTAGAGTTTACTCAGCAGCTAGGCAAGTGATGGGGTTTTGAGAACTATCCTACCGCTAACTGCCCTCTGTTTTAAAAATGAACACTGCATGTTTTCTTCTGCCAACAGACACACTTGACACACTGTTTTTTAAATGGCTCCTATGTGTTCTAGGAGACACAGGAAAAATACAAACAAGCAAACAAACAAATAAATAATAACGGCAAGAAAATCTGCACTGGGTAACTACTAAATACTGAGCTATGATACTAGTGCAGCTTTGGTCTTTTGGGCCTATCTATTCTATCTGTAAAAGAAGAAATTTCCAGGTATGAAATTATTTAAATAACTATTTCAGCTAATCATGGGGTAGGGAAGATGAATTTGCCAATCTGAGGCAATAATCAACTTAAAGTTGATATATTCACTGAATTAATTTAAAAAATCAGTATTTTTTTGCATCAAATACTGGTTTAGTTATTTCTTAAAGTCACATCTTCAAGAATATTGTATATCCCTCATTCTATGTTCGATGAGGTTACCAAAGCACAAAAAGTTTAGATACTCACATATAAACCTGTCACCTTAAGCCGATGAGTTATCTTCAAAGGATTATAGAAAATTCTGGATATAGTTCTTTTTAGTTTTACCTCAGAATTCACCACACTCTTCTGAAAGAGTTCTGTGAATGATACTGAGTACTTGTTTTGAAACTTTAAGATAAATATGTTACATAGAAGAAAGAAAATATTCAGCTACTTGAGTTTGGAAGTGAAAAAGACCAGGGTATGGGAAGCTGAAGATTAAAGTTATAATTGAAGATATAGAATATTCTTTCCCTAGAAGACAGACTGCCTACAAAGAATAAGAAGGGAAACAAGGAAGCTAAGACCACAGACATTATCCAGTTATAGAATCAACAAGAAGAATCTAATAGTGAGACCACCGATTATAACGGGGATATAAGAATGATTTATCAAGGATCTATGGAAGGTAGATATTCAGTAGAGCCCAGAACATTATTAATATCCCATGAAAGCAGAAGATACCTCTCATTGTTGGTGAGAGGAGGTGCAGGTTGTGCATGACAAGGCACAGATTATGTGCAGAAACAAATTATCATGATAATGCTGGAGTACTCACATATGAGATCACACTCTTACTCACCAAATGACCAGTTATTTTCCTTACGAATGAATGTGCACTGTGCAAATATGTCTGATATGCTAAAATTGGACTTGAGCACATGCATGTAAAAAATAAATATTGATTTCCAAAGAACTAGTAATTTGTGCTAATTTGATATTACATCCAAAAGTATAATAGGATGCAAAAGTTCAATGAGAAAAACACAGGGAAGTTCAGATACAGAGAGAAACATTCTTGCATATTTTTCAAGCATTGTGATTTTGTTTTTTGTTGTTTTGTTTGGCAGGATTTTTCTCTCTGTATTCTAGGATGGACTGTAATTCAGGTTTTCCAAGCTAGCACTGGACTCATGATTCTCCTTCCTCAGCCTTCTGAGTGCTGAGATTAAACCTGTGTACCACCATATCCGCTTGAAAATTCAACTATAAGAATTTATAATTTTTAAACACTTAATATTAAAATAACTAATTTTAGTGTGGCATGCTATTACCTGATAGGGTCACTCTCTTCTCAATTTGATTGCCTATAGTCACTGATATCCTAATTTAATCAGTTTCCACATAAATTTCTGAGTCTATTCCTCATAATTATGGAATAATTGGTATGATAACTATTTACTAGTAGTTTAAACACTCTATTCCAAATGGCAGCTATTAACACTGATGGATAGAAAGGGCAGTTTGTTTATATTCTAAAAGATAATGCAGTAACAATGGTGACTACTGAAGCATGTGCAGAAGAGATACGGATAAAAGCCACAGAAGCAATCAATGCCCAGTCCCCACAGAGCTACATGCATTGGGTCTTCCCAGATCACTTGAATGTTTTTGACATACTTTGTAACTCTTATGACTGTGATTTAATGGTTATTTTAACTGGTCCAATTATTCCTTTAAAATGTGTGTTGAATGTATCAAAGTATCACTGGCTTTAATCAAAAGACACCACATTGATGAAAAAGCTGAATAATTGGTTCAAATGAGAAAAAAGCTGTCAAGTTTCACAGGTGCTATAGAAAAAGTGAAACTGGTGTTTCAAATTTGGAGCATGGTTGCACTGATATCAGCAATTTCTGTTTATACCTGAAAATCAAATGAAAGAAAGCTCAGTGAAAATTAGTCTTTCCATCCCTCTGGGTTTCATGGGTCAATGATAGTTAAATTATGAGGGCTACTTGCTGTTACACAACTGTGCTCCAGAGAAGAGCACATCAATGTCAAGTGATCTTATTAGAGAACATACAAAAAGTAATACCATGTAGTCTGAGTTGGTTGTGTTTATATATTTCAGAATATGTATACATATATATTCTGAATATATATTCACATATACATATGTAAATACATATATGCATGTAATAGCAAATAATGGAAAAGTGGCTATAAATTTGAATGAGACCAAAGACTTATTTATGGGAGGATTTAGATGAAGGAGAGGGAAGGGAGAATGATGTAGTTACACTCTAATCTCAAATATGAAAGCATAATAGAAACCTGAAAGGAATGGAACAAATGGTCCTTCTCAGGGCTCCAAAGTGATCTTTATTTCAATCAAGTGATATATATTATAATAATTATATGCTCTATGGTGTTGTTTTTCTGCTGCTAATTTTTGCTAATTAAATTATGTATATGTGTATGTCATTATACATTGTTCTATGTTGCTCCCTTCCTATCTCCCTTCCAGAGGGTTTCCTTTCTTCTTTCAGCCACCCTTCTTCTGTTCTTTCACTGTATGCTAATAGCCTCTCTATATCTCACCTCCTTGAAGAACTTTCTTCCTTATTATATGATTCCCTTGCTAGTTTCATGACCTATTATTACACAAACACAAAACACACACACACATACACAAACACACACAAACACACCCATACACACACACACACACCCCTCTATAATTTTAAATTTAGGTTCTACATATAAGAAAAACAATGTGGTAATGGTTAATCTGAGACTAATGTCATATTTCATTTTTCTTTATGGCTATATAATATGTATTTGTGTATATATGGTACCTCATTGTTCTTTGTCCATTAATTATGTCATTCCATTTTCTGACTATTGTGATTAAACAGCAAAGCTATTAACATGAATATCAAAAAATATATGGGGCATGTTTACTTATTCCTTCTAGTATAGACCCCAAAATAATCTGGTAGTTCTATTTTTACTATTTTGGAGATACCACCATACAGATTTCTATAGTGACTGTATATATAAAATGAAACAAACAAAAAACCCAACAAAACAAAACCTTGTATTTGCATTTAGGTGAGTATTTTTGCATGTGTACTATGTGCTTTGTGCCTTGAAGAGATCAGAAGAGAGTACTAGATCTCACAGACATTTGTGAGCTGCTATGTGGGTGATGGGCATTAAACTTAGTCCTCTGGAAAATCATCTGGTATACTTAACTGCTGAGCTGTCTTCAAGCACCAAGTTTATATTCTTCCTGGTTTATTTTTATTTATTCATCTCTCATACAATGCACTTCAACTGTAGTTTCCTTTCCCCCTATTCCTCCCAGTCCTCCTTGCTACCACCTCTCTCCCCCAGATCTACTGTTCCTCTGTTTATTTTCAGAAATGTGCAGATGTTCCTTGGTTAACAACCTAATAGAGCATAACAAGATACAATAAGTTGAGACACATACCCTCATATCACATCTGGACAAAGCTATCCCGTAAGAGGAAAGGGCTCCAAAGGGCAGACAGAAGAGTCAGAGATGTCCCTGTTTCCACTATTAAAAGTCTCACAAACCCCCAAGGGAAACAACAACAACATTTATGTAGGGGACCTAGAACAGACCGATGTAGGCTCTGTGCCTTTATTCTTAACAGAAGTAATAAGGATTCTTTTTGGTGATATTTTCTTCTGCAGTTGTCTTCATTACAGCCAAACTTATTAGAGTAGAATTAAGATGGAACCTCACAGTGTTTTGACTTGCATATCTCAGATGATTGAGGATTTTGATCGAGTTTTAACATCTATTGACGATTTATATTCCTTTTATTTGAGAACTGATGATTCAGTTTATTAACTATTTTACTAATTGGATTTTTTTTGTCTGATGTTTAGCTTTTGTAGTTCTTTATATGCCCTACATATAAATCTTCTGACCGAGAGACATGGTGAAGATTTTTCTTCATTGCATCGGGTGTCTCTTTCCCCTGGTGATTGTTTCCTTGGTGAAGAGAATCATCTTAATTTTATTTATCCCATGTTGTCAACTTTTTGAAATATTTATCATGCTCCTCTCTTCATGAGTAGACAGGATTCATATTGTAAATATGGCTAAATTAACAAAAGCAATTCAGAGACTCAGTATAATCCATATAATGATTCTAATGGCATTCTTCATTGCATAAGAATCCTAATGAGAAAGTAATCCTAAAATTTGTGTAGAAACACAAAAGCCCCTGAATAGGTGAAGTAATTCCCAACAAAAAGAATAAAGCTGAAGGTACCACAGCGGTTGATCTCTAATTGTACCATAGAGCACATAGTACACATTGTACCACAGTAAAAAAAAAAAAAAAAAAAAAAAAATGCATTGTTGGAAAAACCACAGCAGTGACATGGCGACTGGGTCTTCAGGAAGTCCTCCATGGTCACAAGACAGCAGGCCACAATAGACACGAGGGAGTCTGTGGGTTTCCATGAGTTTACTGTTCATGGTGAATGTAGATGGTCTGGGTGTACTCCCTGTGAAACAAAGGGCAGACCTGAGTTAAATAGACAGAGAAAGGGGAGAGGGTCTGGATAAGAATACTTACTTGGCTACACCCTCTGGCCTTCAGGTATCTCATTAGTATATAAATCTCTTGAAGCTGAGGACTGTAGTCAAATCCTCTATCTGTGGAGGGGCTGGTAGGAGCTTTGCCCTACATGACTGAACAGCACAGGTTAATAGAGTTCCATGCCATGTGTTAGGAGCCTCGATTCAGGGAGCATGGCGGAATAAATGCCCGTTCCTTGCAGGGTCTCTGGGCTACTTCCAGCCAGTGCTTCTACCAAAAACCAAGACCCCTTTCACGGACCTACGATGCATGACACTGGTAAAATGCAGATATGTGGACCAGTCCAATAAAACAGAGAACCAAGAAAAAATGAACTCAGTTAATGTCTTCTGCTTTTGACAAAGTGGTAAAAATCATACACTTGACAATAAGCAGTCTCATTAACAAATTGCACTGTGCAACTAGATTAATGTATGTGTAAGAATGAAAATAGATACACATATCTCATCCTTCACAAACAAAATAAGACAGAACAAAACCAACAAGTACAGGAAGAAAGAATCAGAGGTCTTTTTGTAAGACCTGGAAGTTTAAAGGTGCCAGAGGTAAGCAGATTAAAAATACTTCTGGATGTAGGCTAGATCAGTTTTCTGAAAAGCAATGTCTTTCTCATTAGCATGCAGTTAATGGAGATACAAAAAGCTAGCATAGCCAACTAAGATGAAATTATGAAACAAATATATTTAAGGTACAATACCCAAAGCTACAGCCTAATGTATACATAAGCCTAATTTCCTCTAAGGACTTCCACAAACAAATACAGGACAACTTCCAAATGAGTATAACTTAAAGAATTCTACTGACACAAGACAAAAAGGAATAATTTCTTTCTTATATCATGACCTTAAGATGTGGCACCAAATCTCCCTTTGGTGGTCACATCAGAATGACTCCAATATTTTATGTTCAGACACTAAGAAGTTGATTCAGCTCAGGCCACTAAAGCTCATGCATGCCTGACCTATCATCAAGTACTTTAGTAAGGTGAACATTCATTCATAACTTCCCTCTTTATTCATGATTACAAGTTCCAGGATACACGACTCTAAGACTTTTTGCAAGTGTAATTCATAGACCAGGAACGTCTAGGATTCTGAACATCTATAGGTTATTAACTATTTAGACAGGTTATCTGACAACTATGTTTATTTTCTATCACTTCATTCTCTTATACATAAACATCCTATACTTTATGTTGGGGAAAGGCAGCAGAACTGTTTGTGTTTTGATTTTGTTGAACAAATTCCCTTCACTTGTCCTCTACCTTTCTCTTATAAAAACGAGTTCTAAAGTATGAAAGAAAATAAAAAATAGACCAGTTAAGCTACCTTCTGCTCAAATTTTTGCATATGCCTTAGAACTCTTGGTAGAATTTAAGATATTTGTCCTGCATTGCCCTCAGCTTTGACAAGTTAGCTGTGACATGGAGCCAGCACAGAATGTTGTGTTGCACATCCTAATTTTGGGCAGAAGAGGAGCTTTTGCAACAAATACATCACAAAGGCTAATTTGCCTAAAAGTTAATGAAACATAAATCCTGGGATGTGTTATTTACTTCCCAAGGCCCTCTGCTTCATTTTGTACTTATCATTTTGTATTAATTTTTTTAAAGCTATTTTTCAGTAAATAAGTCCCAGGGTCCACAAAATTTAGATCCTATCCTGAAGGTGAAGGAATAGATAAAAACCATAGTTCTTTGTCATGAGCAATAGCAAAATCACTAGCTAAAGACTTTTAGAGAAGAAAAATAGAAGAATTTCGCATTTTACTGGTAGAAGGAACCAACCATCTTGGTGTGCAGGCAGAACCTTTATGAAGGCAGATAACCTACACCATATATCCTACATGATAGTACATCTTTTAAAAATTGTTATGGGAAACAGAAGAAAGCATAAGCAAAATCTTCTGTTGTCATCAAAATAGTCACTATAGGACGTTATTTTAGGAAAGGACAGTGTAATCTATAAGATGTAATCTACAGCACACCTCTACCTCTCACCTCAGCTCTTCCATGATCATGAATGTCCTCTCAACAACCTCTTGTACTGTGTATATCCCAAAGGGCCACCTTTTCAGGCCAAACACACACACACACACACACACACACACACACACACACACACACACTCACACACACATACACACTGAGCTCTTGACAACTGTCTTTTCTAATTTTTTCCACTTCATTCCATATTTAGCTTTAATTTTTCTGTTGTAGCTCCATTTTTCTGCATCAGGTCAGAAAAACTTCAAAAGCTTTTAATGTTTAGGTTTTATTTATCATTTCTTCTTCCTTGAACACCAATTTTTCCTACTAAGTTTTAATGTAAAATGTTTCTTTGAAATGCTTCCCATCCTCATCAAACATTTTTTCTTTTAAGAGATTGTCAGGCTCCACTCTGTCTAGTTCCTCTTTATTTAGACATTATTGTTGTCTGTGGGGAAATCAGTATCAGCCAGTACTCTTTGTTATCTTCTCTGTTTACAGGGTCTATCAAAGTCCTTATTATCATCAGGTGTCCACATTGGCATTCATAGTGTTATGCCTACCACCCTATTACTCGATGTTTTTTAATCGCACAACTCTTGAGTTTGAAAGCAGCCTTTCAATATCTCCTAAAAACGTTAGCGTTTAAATCCATCAGGGATAATAATTCCATGTGCTTTATTTCTATTCTCATTTTCAGAATAATCTCTTTGGCCACTTACATTCCAGCTATAGAACAAGCTATGAACTTGAAGCCAAGAAACATTTGGAAGAAATGTAAGAAATATATATATGTAGCGTGTTGACAAATTAGAAGACACTGGTCTTATTAAAAAATATTCTAATGCCATATATGGGTGACTTTAAAGAACCATTTAAACAGTTCTGTGATAAAAGGTGCCATGTGCTGCCACCTGGGAGCATGTTAATGTCCATGATCCAAGCTACCACTGGCAACCATGTACAAGTTTATGATCCATGCTGCCACAGACTTCTGTGCTCATGAAGCTTCTTTTGCAGTGGTATCAATGACTGCATTTTCATAATCAAGAATGAGAAACATCAAAGCCTTCTGGATATGCACTCTTCCTCAAAAGAAACAGTTTACACAGGAAGCTATTGAGGAGATTCCTCAAAAACTGTAATAAAGATTCTGAAAAGTAGCTTTTCACAGTTTTTGACCGCTGAAGGGAGGGTGGGGTAAGGAAAGACTCAGTTTTCTTTAAGGAGCTGGACACTGGCATTTTTGACCATGTTCCAATGTGTATATGGGCAACACAAATTGGAATTGATGAGGTTGTTTTTGGTTTTTGTTTGTTTTGTTTTTTGTTTTGTTTTGTGGAGGTGGTAGGGGAGGAGAGTTGACCTGGGAAAAATGGGAAGTGAGTGTGATCAGTTTTAACTGTATGAAATTCTCGAATATCTCATCTAATTAATACAAATATTATATTGGGGGAAAGTGAAAAAAATGAAATACTGAAAAATAATAAACATTTGCAGTGGTCTCAGTCTTTCCAACAGTAAAATGATGCTTCTAATATTACTCTGTATCACATACTGAAATAATGAACACACACACACTCAGATTTCCAAAGCAAGCCCTTGACCAAGTTGGACATCTCAATACATACATATATATGTATATATGTATATGTATATATATAATGAAGGTAAACACATGTGTATATATATGCATACCCATAAGCATATACATATATCTGTAGCTACATTTATTGGTAGCAATACTCTGTGTTATTTGTGAAATGGAAATTTACTAGTTAAGAATGTTCACAAAGCTAACTGAAACCCTTTTTTAAAAAAGTTTGATATTCAGTAATCCAAAAAGTCTTAAACTCTGTTTTTATTACTTTTCTAGATACAAGAATATTACATATACCATTGGTTTATTTTTAAGATTATTTACATTTCTAGATTGTGTTTTTATATCTAATATATAAACGGTATACTTGGTGCATGAAGCTGTTGTCAATCCATATCAAAGCTCAGACAATGAAAGTGATACAGTTTCTAAGACCATGTGGGGAACTGTGAATGCTCTGGGGGATCTAATACCCAGATCTAATGTAAAAATTTAATTTTTCTCCATCTTCCTTTCCAACTCATAGTAAAACTCTTTTGAAATTTATATGCTTCTTTTTCATAGAAACTAACTAAAAACTCTCATCTGTCAAGGGCATAATAAAGTGTTTTCTAATCATAGATTTGTGACAATCTCGATACTTTACTCTTCTAATTGAATGCCTTAAAATAACTATTGCAGTTCTCTTAATCTATTTTGCTAAAATGACAATAATGGATTTTGAGGATGAATGTTAGGATGAAAATTTCTTCTCTAAATAAGAATAATTATTCATGTTGGAAAATTATCAGAAACAATATCAAGCTTCATTACTAACATATGAGGTGATTCATGATA
Source organism: Arvicanthis niloticus (assembly GCF_011762505.2). NCBI lineage: Eukaryota > Metazoa > Chordata > Mammalia > Rodentia > Muridae > Arvicanthis > Arvicanthis niloticus. The sequence continues at coordinate 3,770,187 of NC_047678.1, read as the reverse complement.
TCCAACACAGTTGGAAATATTTACTACTTACAAATTGCTGCAAGAATCAATATGGCTATAGAAGTTAAGAGTAAGAAAATATAGAAGTATACTTTAGAAGTCCAATGGGCTCAGTGGTAATCTAAACTTTTTAATTTGTGATAGTTTTAATGTTGTTTTAGTTGGGGGATTGCATACAATACTAAATTTTTAAACTGAGCAACCATGTCCCCAGTTTTAATACTGGATGAAATTTGATACCAAGCATTTTCTTAGAACAGAGCTAGGGTAACAGCCTTCTCATGGATCCTTACCTCGAATGACAGAATAGATACTGTCATTCTTCTTATTATTATTACTTTATTATTATTATTTATTATTATTATTACTTTAAAAAATGTTTGGTTTGTGGAGAGGAAACCCTGAAAGGGGATAACATTTAAAATGTAAGTAAATAAAATATCCAATAAAAATGTTTGGGACTCCACCACTTTGACCATTGTAGTAGTTTAAATATGAATGAGTCCCATAGTTTTATATATTTGAGTGTTTGGTGCCCAGTTAGTGGAGCTGTTTGGGAAGGATTTTGAGATATGCCCTTGGTGGAGGTGTGGCACTAGGGGTGGTCTTTGACAAGACCCACTCTTGACCTCTTTGCCTCCTGATTGTTTTTCAGGATGTGAACTCTTAGCTACTGCCCCAGTTAGTTCCAAGCCTGCCTACTTGCTACCATGTTCTCTGATAGGTTGTTCACGGAATCATCCTCTGAAAGTATGGGATCTGTGAAAGCCAGGCTTGTAAGTTGCCAGAACTGATTGAAAATAGAGTATCTGAAAAGTTATTTCTTTACTGTCAACTTTGTGTTTAAGAATAGTATTTTCTAAGTGTTCTCAATATGCCCTATAGGTTGTTTAACAACAGAGTTCTGGTATATCCAAAAGAAAATGAAGGGCGAGAGTCTTGATTATTTATGTTGGATGTCTGTAGTCACTTAAATCACCTTTATATTTTAATATTGTTGACTTATTGAATGCAACAACAACAACAATGTGTGTGTGTGTGTGTGTGTGTAAGAGAGAGAGAGAGAGAGAGAGAGAGAGAGAGAGAGAGAGAGAGAGCGAGCCTGAACCTAACTTTGAGTCATATACCTGAAAATCAGTGCTTAAGAGATATTGGCTGGTGAATAACTCTGGCTCCTGACAAGGAAATAGACACAAACCTGCCGTGTCTGTATCATTACAGAAGTTAAGTATGATTATGTTTGCTGATTGAATGCAAATTATAAAATCCTCTAAAATCTCTATGAAGGTCTTCTATCCTATTGATCAAGTATATTCTTTTAAGTGTATGTGTGTGTGTGTGTGTGTGTGTGTGTGTATTTGTGTGTGTGTGTGTAAGTCAGTCTGCTGATGCTTTCCATATTTTGTTTGAGACAGTATATCTCATTGGTCTGATTTTGCTACTTAAGCCAGGCTAACTATTCTATGAGTTTCCTAGGATCTGCCTGTCCCTACATCCAACAGCACTATCTCTGGGATTACATGTGCTACATCTTGCAGACATTTTTATATAGAGTCTGAGGATCCAAACTCAGGCCCTCAGGCTTCCAAAGCAAGCCCTTGACCAAGTTGGATATCTCAATTACCTTGCAATACTGAGGATTACAATAATTCTATTCTAGCTCTCCACCATCTTGTGCTAAATATATATATATATATATATATATATATATATATATATATATATATCAGAAGGATGAGTAGCAGCATACATAATCACTTTTACAGGTGCACGTACTGTTGAAGCACATGAGGTTCAGGGACAATCTGTCTGGTACCCATGTCCTCATCCATGGCCTCCTCTGCTTCTTCTCTTGAATCTGCCAGAGCAGGTTTGCTGTTTCTAATTTCCTCCCCTGAGCTGGTTTACATCAGCATAAAAGGCGGGATAATCTACACAGAAGATAATGAATATTGATCTTCCAACTTAGCCTCATAACATGAACAGCAGTGAATTGAGTTGGAGAAAATCAGGTGTAAAAAAATCAAATGGTCAAAGTGAAAGCAACTGCAAGCTGTGCTTCATGAACCATGTCCTTAGCTGTGTGAATTCTGCCTTCTTTATAGACTTTTAAATGAAAAAAAAAAATATCAAAAATTGTGTGGTTTAGGCCCTACACCAAATCTTCTTAAAAGAGAGAAATAGCAATGTAACTATTTTAAAGCCACATGGCTTTTATTGTAACACACAATTTTCAAAACATGCATAAGAACTGAAGTATTTTGATATTCTACTTTAATTCTATTAAGTTCACATAGGAATTTAGTCATTAAAATAATCTGAAATATTTAGACAGCTACCTGTAGATGTGTTGGGGGCCGACTTTTAGCAGAAAGCGGCTATCAGCTTTGCAGCCATCTTGAGCCATATACCATGACATGAGACTTGGATTACAATAGCCTACAACAGCTGAGCACACTCGGATAATCTTGGTTTAGATACCTTGAGATTAAAGGTGCATGAGATTAAAGGTGTGTGAGATTAAAGGTGTGTGACTTAAGAGTGTAATTTAGAGATAAGATTTAGAGACAAGACCTAAGGGCATGATTAAAGGTGTGACCAAAAGGCATGGCTTAGTAGTGAGACACATAAAAGGCAGAGACAGAACAGAACAGGAATCAGGCAGGAGCAAGAGAATCGGACACAGCAGAGAGAAGACAGGTAGCAGGCAGTTGGAAGAGAACTTAGAAGAAGTAACTTGGAACTTGGAGGGACTAGGAGCTAGGGACTAGGCACTAGGAACTCAAGACTTAGGACTTAGACTGAAGAATAAACGGGATTGAATTACACTCTGTCTGGTCTGCATTCTTCGAGTCCGTCCTCACTCTCGCTCTTGCTGAACCCCGACCCGTGGACTGGAGCGGCAGCTTGGGTCAGGAGTCAGTGGCCGCCCAAACGTGGGTCGGCCCAGGCCTCAACATTTTGCTTGGGCCGCAACATTTTTTTTGGCCACCCCAACGTGGGGCTAGTGTGGACCCCAACATAGATGTCCCCCGCCTTTTCCTTTTGTTTTCACTTCTCTATCTAATACTTCAGATATTTCTGATAGAGTGCTACCTGATATTTACCATACCCCACCCTCTTTTGCAGCCTCCAGATGCCAGTATTTTTAAATGTAATATTGTAGATTGAAGAGATGGCTTAAGGTTAAGAGCACTGGCTGCTCTTCCAGAGGTTCTGAGGTCAATTCCCAGTAACCATATGGTGGCTCACAATCATCTACAATGGGATCTGATGCCCTCTTCTGGTGTGTCTGAAGACAGTGTTCTCACATATATAAGACAAATCTTTTTTAAAAAATGTATACTATCTTTAAAGAACTCAGACTAAATATCAAAAGGCATGAGGTAATCACAGAGCATCCAGGGTGGTATATTATAAACACATATATCTCTACTCCTATGGTTAACACATCTGTCCTTTACACTCTTTCTTGAACCTCATATGTCCTCACTTATAACTTTCCCATGGCTCTGTGAATGTTTACTATATCCTCCCATGACTTTCCATCTGTGAAAGGCACAACTATTTGGAAGACTCAGGTTAAAGTGTGAGTTCTCCCATGAAGCCTTTTCTGGTTTTATAGTAGATAATAATCTTTCTGTTGATTTTCCAATTTTTAAGGAAAATGTATTATTGATTTAATACAAATTTCATTTAACATACCTGGCTACCAGTGCAGATTGCAATCACCTTTAGGATAAATCTTTGTCTACACCCTAAAATTCATTTTTCCTTAATTTAATACACTGCATGTAGTTAATTATTAGGCAATGTGCACATGCACAATTTTTAACTGAATAGCTTCAAACATAGTCATAATACAAGGTTCATTACAACTTATTTCTGTGGTAAGAGTAGAAGTCACATTGGAAGATTAACAAGCAGAGGAAGGAAAAAATATTTAAAGACATTAGTGAGTTGATATTTATTGAGCATTGTGTTGTATGTCTTTCCAGTTGCTTCTATAACAAATCACACACAAAAAATAATTCTGATGGGTAAAACAAAAATAGTGTATTTTCTCACAGTTCTGCAAACTAGGTATTAGAAATAAAAGTATCAGTAGAGCTGAGCTCATATCACAGACTCTAGTGTACAGATGAAATAGTGACTGGCGTACCAGCTTCAAAAACTAGAAACTTATTCCAAAATGGCTACTTTTTTCTTTCTGTGCATTAACTATGATATTTTTCCATCACTGGTCAAATACTGTTCTGTTAATTTTTTTTTTAATGTGGGATGTTTGGATTGCCTTTAGGTCTTGTGGAAAATAATTTAACATCTTAAGAATCTCAGCATGACTACAAAGATCTTTTTTCATTTATTTTAATAGCTTATGAGAATTTATTCTTAAGTAGTGTATTTATATCATTTATATACATTTATATATATATTTTATATACATTTATATATATATAAATATATATAAATATATAAATGTATATATATATATATATTTATAAATATATATATATTTATATATATATATTTTATATACATTTATATATATATTTATATGTATTTATATACATTAAGTAGTGTATTTATATCACTCCATATCCCTCCCCAGATACCTCCCATCACTCTCTGACTCTTTCTCAACTTTATGATCTATTTCTTCAACTATTGTTATTAATTATTGTACAGAGAGAGAGAGAGAGAGAGAGAGAGAGCAAGTGGGAAATATACTTGTCTAGAAAAGCAGCAGTCAAAGGCTTTTCAGTAGGATCCATGACTTCATCAGCCTCTGGTAGTTGGCTAGGTTTATAGTGGCTTATAGAATTTTATAGAATTGCCTGTATCAATTCCCTTTCTGTGAGACTTAATTGGTCTCAAGTCCAATTAGACTGTGACTGTGTGTACTAAAGATAAAAATGTCGTGATTGCACCCTTGGCGTTACCACTGGATTGGACTTGTTCTCCTCCCTTGGAAGTTTCTGTAACATCTTCTGCTACTATGAGCCTCAGGGATAAGTCTTCCCAGTCAGTGTCAGCTTGATTGCTCCAAGTCCTGTGGTTGAATTGTGCAGTGTCTTTAGTAGTCCTGGCTTACTTTCAAATTCTAGTAGACAATCCAAAGGAAGAGAGATAGTGTGCCTTACATTTGGGAATCTCTTTCCTCTTTCTCCTGCATTGACCTCCCTGCCCTCAACCCAGATAATGTCTTCTCCCCCAGCTTTTCCTATAGAAACTTCGTCCTACTACCTCCTCTTTAAAGGTCCTTCTCCAACTCCTCTCAACTTGACAATCTGTTTTTATTTTTCTGATTTCTGTGCTTACTCTGGATTATAACTCACATTGAGTCTCAGAACAAGGATTCATAAATTAGAAAGAACATGTGATGTTTGTCTTTCTGGTTCTGAGTTAAAATATTCAATATGATCAATCTTTACAGATGAATAGTATTCAATAGTGTATATAACCACATTTTCACTGTTCACTCAGTAGTCAGTTACGTTGTTTCTATTTATTCATTGAGTATTGTGCATAGAGTAGCAAAAAACAAGGCTGAGCAAATACTTGTAGAATTGGATGTTGAGACCTTTGGGTGTCTATAGGAGTAATATAGACAAATTATATGGCAAATCTACTTTTAGCTTTATATAATGCTGCACTCTGATTTCCGGAGTTTCCTCACCAGTTTGCCATCTCACCAGCAGTGAACAAGTTTCTCCTTTTCTCAAATTGTCATAAACATTTCCATTTATTGTCAGTTTTCTTGATCTCAGCCATTCTGGCTACAGTAAGGTGAGAGTCTAAAGTAGTTCACTTTATATTTCCCTAATTGCTAAGGATGTTGAACACTTCCTACAAGTTGTTACCCATTTTTACATATTTTCTTTGGTCACGCCAGTAGTCTATTTTTTAATGGGGTCATTGGTTTTTCAGTTTTGTTTTGTTTTATTTCACTTTTTTGTTGCTATTTTTCATTCTGGTTTTGAGTTTTTCATATTTTCTGGAAATTAATCATCTATTTGGTGCATAGTTGACAAAAATTATCTCCCCCTCTGTGTTCTTGTTTGTGCAATTGTTCTTTCCTTTGCTCTATGGAACTTTATAGTTTATAAAATTCTATTTGTTCATTATTGGCCTTAATTCTTGAGCAAGTGGAGTCATACTGAGAAAGTTGTTTTTTAACACCTCTATCTTGGATGGTACTGCCTATATTTACTTTTAGCAATTTAAGATTTCAGGTTTTATATTGAGACCTGAGATGTATTTGGAGTTTTTTTTTTTTTTTTTTTTTTTTTTTTTTTTTTTTTTTTTTTTTTTTCATGGTGGTAGATACGGGTCCATTCTCTGTCTTTTGTGTGTGGACATCCAGTTTTCCCAGCACCATTTGTTGAAGATACTCTCTTTTCTCTAGTATATAAGTTTGCATCTATAGTAAATATGAGAAGGTTGTCATCACATGTACTCATGTTTGCCTCTTCAATTTTATTCCATTGATCTACATGTCTGGGTATGCTGTTTGTTTTGTCTTTGTCCTCTGGTGTGGCACTGTGTATTGAATTTTACTTTAATTTGTATTATAGCTTAAACTCTGGTCTGGTAATTCCCCCATCATTGTTTCTGGTTACCCAGTGTCATTTGCTATTGCATATGTATTTTAGAATATTTTTCTATTTCTGTGAAGAATTGTGGGCATATTATGCTGAGACTTTCCTGAGACTGGTACTATACTCCATTAGGTGAATTTCATTCACTTTGCTATAGGCATTGTTTTATGGCTTGGCTCAATCCACATGGTTGCTTTGGGAAGTGTAATCCTGACTGAACAGATCAGACCACAGAAGTGACAGGGCTTGGGTAGCTCACTGAAAAACAAAAGCAGCTAGTGGCAGAGACCTGGTTCATACTAAGGCCTGCCTGCAACTAACTCATCACTGCTCTTCTAGTGCATCCTGACAGTCTCCTCATACCAGACCTTCACATATGTGTATGTGGTTATATTAAAAAAAAAAAAAAAAAACTACTGACATTTTAAAGTCTGTTCTTTAATCTGCTGCCACTATTTCTAAAAGTTCATTGATTATTAAGCATTCTAGTATAATACCTGTCTCTCTAACAAGTATTTCTTGACATGAGTGCAGAATTGTCTCCAATGGGCTGCACTACAGGTGAAAAGCAATTTCCTCACTATACCACAATAGAGTGATGTGAATATCTTATTTAGGAAAAAAGACATGAAGCTTTTGCAATATGCAACTATAAACCAAACTCTAAACCTATTGATAGCATACATTTTCAATCCAACTAAAAATGATTAGAAGTCAGCTGTATTGTCACTATAAAATAATGAGTTTTCAGTAAACATTGGGTATTGGATTCAAACACATGCAAATAATATTGTGTGTTCTCTTTGATTTCCCCTAAGCAAAACCCAGACACTTTGAAATTGCATTAATGAACTCCAATAATTGACTATAGACATTCTAGCGAATACTTCCAAAGCCTAATTTAGTAAAAAATATTTTTAAAAATTCAGGAAGGAGTCCAGGTCCTTCTTATACAGTTGCTTTTTTGTCTCTTTTCTTCCTGAGCTCACGTAAGCATGAATTAGTTTTCTTCTGCTTGTGGAACAAATTGCCACAATTTTAACATCTCCAAATACCACATTATTAACTCACAGTTCTATAATTCAGAAGTCTCAGCAGACTTAGCACAGCTACCTCTCTGCTCTGTGATTTCACACAATTGACAGGACTGTATTCCTTCTCGAGGTCTTGAGAAATGAATCTGCTCCCCAGTGCATTCCAGTTGCTGACACCATGCAGTCACTCATCTTTGTAGGATGCAGGTCCCTCAAGCATCACACGAGCTGACTGGGGATATTTGTAGCGTTACACAGACTGCCTGTTTCTTACCTCAGTGGTTTCTTCATTCAGCTCCAAAGGCGACCATGGCAGACAGAGTCCCTCTTGTGTTTTAGGTGCCTTTGATCTCCCTTTTGTCTATATACCATCTACTCTTTAACTCCGTCTTTTTTCAGACATTTTGTACCATTTTCATCCATATTTAAAATCTTCAAGTTATTCTACTAGATGAAGCAGTGTACTCCAGAATATACTGTGTATTTCAAAGTCATTTGATTAGTAGTATTAATTTAGCAGTCAAGTCCATTCACATAAGTACCTAGATTAAAATTTGATATTAATTTAAATGTGGACTTCTATATATTACAGATATATCATTATTTACACGTCACAATATTGATTATTTCCAGGAAGTGATTAACATCTCTGCACATGAAGGCCAACTGCATTATGTTCCTGCAACACTGCATTACAGTTTGCTGTAAGGAAGACTATGAAGGAAAATGAGAACAGTGGGCCTAAAATTCTGCCTAAAATGAATTATAAAATGTACTCTGTGCTTTTATTTCAAATTTCCTATTTCAAGCTCTTTAAGATCAGATTATCCCACAGAGCAAACAGTTAGTTATCTAATCCTAGGAAAATGGGACTGGCTAGATATTTGCTTGAATGTGAGTAATAGACACAGTTTGCATATATATGTACATGTAATTGTATTGGCATATATTCATTACACATTGTCATGGTTTCAAAGGTGTATATCATATACTTGAACAATGTTCACCCAGCTTTCTTCCTCTCCATCCCTGCTGCTGCTCTGTCATTCCTCCTGACAGTCTCATATCAACTTTCATGTCATAAATGATTCTGTTTCTATATAAAACCTAAGATCTACAAATGAGAGAGCATATTGTATTCTTATTTCACCATCAGCCTTATTTTCTATGATGTTATGATATTCATTGCATCTATGTTGCTGAAAGTGAAGTTACTTCATAAATTTCCAACAAAGACAGGCATGTTTTCATATTATATTTGGAAAGCAAAGGTTTGATATAATCTATTTAAAGCTTCATGTGTTCTCAAAAGTGTATATAGCTAATGCCTCAAAAACAATAGGCATGAGATACTAAATAGAAAAGCAAATATATATTAAACCTTTAATGCAGGATTCTCAAGAACAAAAATTTACTACGGGGATTAAAAATCATACAATACAGTAGTCTGTTTAGTGGTTCGTAATATATCATCTTCATATGGTTTTGTCTTGCAGCAAGGTTCCCATATTCCTTTTAAATGCCTTTTTCAGACTTATCCTAGCTACTGATATGGGAATTATCTATAAAATGCAATTAGACATTGAGGCATGGCTCCTACATATCAATTGATTGTAAACCAGTGTAGGCAAGACATTTAAACTTTTAATAAAACATATTTCCAGAAATGAATTGATGTTTATCTTATTAATATTAAAATGTCATTAACAAATTCATCATCTAGATTTAAGATGGTCTAAAACCGTGGATAATGACTCACTGCTAGATTATCCAAAGAGCACAGATATTAAGAAAACCAAATCCTTTACAAATAAGACAACAGAGCAAATGGTCTAACCATAGTAACAGTTTAATTTAATGTAGTCTTTTATATATTATTTCAGATCCATGATTATTTACAAAAATCACATTATTGATTATCTTCAGGAGGCAATCAACATCTCTGCAAATGAAGGCAAATTGTATTATGGTCACACAACACTGCTTTACAGTTAACTGTAAGAAGAGTAATGAGGTGCTAGGGAACTCTAGTTCAATAATTAATCAGATTGCTCATTAGGATAACATATGGGACTAATAATTTGATGATTAAATCACTGTCTTAATAGTATTTATTCAAATTACTCAACAATAATTTATTATTTTACCAGAAACAGCAGAGGATGTGACACAGGTGCAGGTGGTAAGATGGAGAAACAGACATATTAAGTTTCTGCTCTGGTGGTGATTGCTTGCTAACAACATAATATAACTATTGTAAAGGAATCAAGGGAGGAATAAAAGATGGAAAAAGAATTTACACATGGTTGCTAAATGTTTTTTGAGTAAGTTCATAGATTATTAAAAAAATAAAAAGTAACACAGAGAAATGTACAACAGAATATATCTTAATCAAGAAAGCAGAACAGTTGTGCACTTATAGAAATGAGTTTATTGCAAAAGTTAGGTATTATGCAATCAGGGAAGAAACTGGGAGAATAAAAGTTCACAAAGAATAGCTATAATATTATTAAGAACTTTCCATGTCATTAAGCAACTACTGTTCGAAGGCATCTTTACAAGTAAAGTCAATAACACAAAGCTACAAAATGTAAAATCTCTTCTTTTCTTCCTGAGATTTTTGCATGCTGTTCTCTCTGCTTACTCCCCTGGTGCTTGGCACTTAGCAGGCATCATTTAAAATTCTTAGGAGATCCCCAGAGGACTGGCAATACGCCAGAACATTTTTCCCCCCTCTGAGTTTTCTAAAAAGGGATAAGCGAAGTGAGGAGAAATGTACTGGCCACTTCAACACTTATGTCAGTGTGATGCCCCACAAGATGTCAGCCAGCCAACTGCTCTCATCACTGCTCATGCAGGGAGGACAGTATTCTCTGAGGGTGGAAGTGGGTACAGTGTTCATGGAATGGAACAGATGATCTGAAAGTATGATGCTTCCTCATCTTTAAATGCATGAAGAAAATTTGTGCAATAAGTACTATTTTCTTGAGGGTGTTAAGAACAGGAAACCATATCTTCAAACGGGCAATCTTATTAGTATAAAAATGGATCATTACACATTTTAAAATGAAGGAACAGTTGACACTATTTTTTAATGTGATTTTTAGATTTTTTGAATGTCTTTAAATTGATGGATTTTATTTTAGTAACCCTTTGGAGCTTATGTGCACCCAATATGCTACTTTTACCTCAACTATCTCTGTTCTAATTTTTATTAGTTCTTTGAGAATCTTCCATTATGTGTTATGATAATAATATTTATCTTCTGCTCCAGCCTCCTCCCAGTCCAGTTTGTCCCACATATATGTTCTTGGGTGTGTGGTCTTCCACTGGAACATGGTTGACCCACTAGGGATTATACTCTTGGAGAGAGAGAGAGAGAGAGAGAGAGAGAGAGAGAGAGAGAGAGAGAGAGAGACTGTCTATCATCTCCCAGAATCTATCAATTGCTAATAGCTCCTCATCAAGAGGTGGAGCTGGTTTTCCACCTCCCTTCCTTAGGGTGGGATCCTGAGCTTCTAAAGATCTTGCACAGGATGTCTCAAACACTGTGAGTTCTTCCACACAACTGGCTGTTATGTACACACACTTTTTTCTTTTGTAGTCAACCACAACTTGTGGCTCTTACAATCTATCTTTCCTCTCCTCCAAAAGGAATTATGAGCCATGGGATGAGGGTGTGTGATAAAGATGTCCCTTTTAGGGCTGAGAATTCTACAATATCTCATTCCATGTACTTTGACTAGTTGTGGGCTTCACTGTTAAATTCCATATACTATAAAAATCTTCTCTGAGGATTGCCGAAATGCACTAATGACATAAAAACCATTAGGAGTTGGCTTAATATTATGCCTATCTAGCAGAATAAAGAAATCATATTGCAAATGATATGAAAGAAAGACCAAGTTATCTGTAAAGGTGGACTCATTAAAATAACATCTAGTTATACCTCAGAAACCTTTAAAGCCAAAGCAGTGTTCAAAAGGATGTCCTCCAAGTTTCTAAAGACCATAGCTGTCATTCTAGACTATTATACCCAGCAAAACTGTTAAATTTAAGGAGAAATAAAACATGTCCCATGGTAAGGACAGATTAAAACAATTATGACTATTAAGCCAGTCCTAATGAATCTATCTATCTATCTATCTATCTATCTATCTATCTATCTATATATTTTTCGAGATAAAAAGAAGAGTAAACATACTATAAGTCACAGGGAACAAACAATCAATTATCTTATTGTTGTTACTCTAACTGGCCTACAGTTTGCCATTTAGTCTGTCCTGCCTGATACTCATGGCAGGGCAGTCTCCCTATATTAGTGTATTGACTACTAGAATTACAAGTGTGGTACTTTTCTCCAACAGTCAATAGCCTTATTGAAAAAAAATAGCTTTTAAAATTTTTATCTTGTATATTTAGATAAGAATTATTAAAACAAATCAATTTTAATGAGAAAGGAATATAATTAACATTTTATTGTAACTGAAATATATAGCCTGTTTTATATTTTTCAAGTTGAGTATCTCTAGACTGTTACAATATCTATATCAGGGAGCAGTTTGAATTGTCAGTTGGTAGAAAATGGAAATGGGGGAAAAGGCAGGTTTTGCTTCAGAGGAATTGCTACCTTAAGGCCTGGCTAAAAGCATTTTTGGCTGTATCTCTATCAAGTAGATTCAGAAAGTGTCATTACAAGGAAGTAACCAATGCTTTTGATTTTCCTAAGGTGGTTGGGAAAATGCTTTATAATGAGGTAAATTACATACTCAATAACCTATTTTATTAAAATGTGGACATCAACTAGAAGGATCTTCAGCAAACCTGGTAGTTAAGCATTCTTGGGTATACTCTTTCTTTAACAATTGGAGAAATTACTACTCATTGTACCAGTATTAAAGGTATCTCTTTATCTATAAGTGGCAGACAATAGCCATCTCTGAAACAAAAAAATAAGCTACATATAGGACCTTTGGCATAAAAAAAGAATATTTCCTAATTTCAGTATGAAAGCTATTACCATAGAGTAACATAGAACAATAAAAATTAATCTGAATTCTTAAATGAGAATTTTCCCTCTTAATTACTATCCTGTGTTCCATAGTGACCATTCAAGGAAGGCCTGAAATGCAGTGGAGAACACAAAGTTGGATTATTGACCAGATAATTTTTTAATTGGGTTTGTGTTAGATTTACTATGTCAGTCTTAAACACAGAGTAATTGTTAACTTTCGTAAGCATTGCTAAGATTAAATAACATAATCTCAGAGAAAATGTGTACCTACTATTGAACTATAGTGTGTGTGCTGTAGCTGTTCCTTCTCTTCCTGAGGTTTGCTCATCATGCCACAATCTCCAAAGTTATTTTTCCTATATCAAATAATTCATTCAACTATACAAAGCATCATTGCATACAAACTTGTGTCTTGTTTTATACTCTTCTGTCCAGCATATCCACACAGTATGTGATATCTACCCAGAATTTATTTAGTAGCTCTCTCCTTTCTCAGAAGAAGGTCTGGCATGACAACACTTACATCTTATCTTTGATTCTATCTATATTTTCAAGCCTCATCAAAAAGAACATAGATCCTTACCTAGGATAAGGGCAACTACTATAATTCGTTTTTCTGCATATATTACATGTCTCACAACTCTTCACCTACAATAATCTTCAGGAGACAACTTTTCTAATTTTCTTTTTATGAACTTATTTACTTACTATTATGCAAGTATATTTTGCCTGCATATATGTATATGCACACATATATAGTACACATACATTATATGTATATGCATATACATTTGCATCATACACACACACACACACATATATACACACATGCATTGTATTATGTGCATGCCTGGTGCCCAAGGAAAAGAGAAGAGGGTGTAGCTTTCCCTAGAATTGGAGATAGAGATCATCGTGAGCTATCTATGGGTTCTGGGAATCAAAGTGGGTCCTCATCAAGAATAACAAGTGCTCTTAACATTTGAAACAACTCTTCAGTTTTAGCAGATGAAATATCTTACTTCACCGTGAAGTAATTGGCTAATGTCTCCATCTCCCTTTAATCACTTGTAACTGAGAAAGTAGACAGCCATTTCTGTAGATACTGCTAATGTTAATAGATCATATAATTGGTCTACTTTAGTATCATGTCTTTTTCTCTTTCATCCTTTTAAGCCTAGCTCTGGAAGCAAGCTTATCTTTATGCTGAGTTACCCATTTTCTCTATTGTATCTCAACAGTCCTGTCATCTTTATTAGAGTGTGGATTTAAGATATATTCTGAAAAGTGAAGGAATGTCTCCAGCCAAGGGGTGCTATTAGGAAGCAATGTAAACTGTAAATACACATAAGTCACTGGAAACACAATGTTCCCAACATGATGTTGAGGCATACCTTAGACTTAGAGATGGTGCCAAGGAACCATGGACTAAAGCCAAGTATCAGAAGTCATGAGACAAAATAAATTTTTACTTTGTCTAGTTGAGTTTCTCAGGTATCTTGTTACAACAGGAGAAAATATATGAATACAACCGTACACATCCTAAATTCACCTGATCTTGCATGGACTCAGAAACAAATACAAACATACAAAACTTTGCTAACGCTCCCACATTAATCCCAAGTTTTATTCTAGATATACTCTGGATGCTGAGTCTGTATCTGAAGCTGTTTCTAAAGTTTCTTTTAAACATTTTATTTAGGCTTTAACTCCTACATATACAAATTGTTACTGTCAAGACCACAAACTTTTATACATAATTCTTATTTGTTAATTTATTTAAATCAATGCTCTAATTAATGATTACCCCACATTTTTATGGGATTTAAAATTTCATTTGACAACCAATGGCAAAGTCTATAATTATCATGACCAAAACCTGCAATCAAGAGTTTTCTCAAAGCTTTCAAATCAACATCATCCTGTCATTACAGAAGATGAGAAGAGTTTAAATAAGTGGAGTATTTTTTATTCTGCTCCTCTCTAACTCATGGAGAGTACTTTAAAATTAGAAGACTTAGCACAAATGTGTGTTCCCCAAACCTCAACACTTGAGGATCTAAAGTAAGAACACTATCAGAATTATACTAGCCTGGGGAGATAAATTATACCTCATTTCAAAAAAATAATTAGATTAAGTGAAATTATGGAAACAACAGCCTTCACAATAGTCACATATAATATAAAATATTTTGGTGAAATATCTGTATGACAAGAACTTCAATTCCCTGAAGAAAGAAATTGAGTAAGATTTCAGAAGATGGAAAGATCTTCCATGCTCATGGATTGGAGGGATTCATGTAGTAAAAATGACCATCTTACTGAAAGCAATCAACAGATTCAATTCAATCCCTATCAAAATTCAACTCAAGTCTTCATAGAGTTAGAAAAAGCAATTCTCAAATTCATCTGGAATAACAAAAACCCAGGATAGCAAAAACTACTCTCACCTTTAATAAAAGAAGTTCTGGGGGAATCACCATCCCTGAACTCAAGCTGTACTAAAAAGCAATAGTGATAAAAACGGCAGCGTATTGGTACAGAGACAGGAAGGTAGATCAATGAAATATAATTGAAGACCCAGACTTGACCCACATACCTATGGTCACTTGATTTTTGACAAAGAAGCTAAAACCATCCAGTGGGAAAAAAGACAGCATTTTCAACAAGTAGTTCTGGTTCAACTGGTGGTCAGCATGTAGAAGAATGCAAATTGATCCATTCTTATCTCCTTGTACAAAGCACAAGTCCAAGTGGATCAAGGATTTCATATAAAACCAGATATGATGAATATAATAGAAGAGAAAGTAGGGAAGACCCTAAACACATGGGCACAGGGGTAAATTTCCTGAACAGAACACCAATGGTTCATGCTCTAAGATTGAGAATCAAGAAATGGGACCTCATAAAGTTGCAAAGGTTCTGTAAGGCAAAAGACACTGTCAACAGGACAAAATGGCAACCAACAAATTGGAAAAAGATCTTTACCAATCCTACATCTGATAGAGGGCTAATATCTAATATATGCAAAGAACTCAATAAGCTAGACTCCAGAGAACCAAATAACCCCATTTAAAAAATGGAGTACAGAGCTAAACAGAGAATTCTCAACTGAGAAATCTTGAATGGCTGACAATCACTTAAGGAAATGTTTAACATCCTTAATCATCAGGGAAATGCAAATCAAAACAACCCTGAGATTCCACTGTGCCCTCCCCTCAGCTTTGAGCAGGCCCAAAAGACCTTGTTTACCACAGTAGACCAAATAATAGGACCTAGGTGGAGTTACCCACCTTGGCTGCACACACAGCCTGCTACAGGAACTTAGAAAAATAACTGCTGGCTGAGCTTGCCTTGAGACACCTCCAGCTGTGACTAAGGGTGGGTTCCCCCACCCATCTCCAGCAGTGACCAAGGATGGGCTCTCTCCCACCCATCACTGGCTGAAACAAGAAGGGGTTTGGTGGGGCTTTCCCTTTAAATTAAGAGCTGAACATTAAACTTCGAGCCTCCGTCTCTTTCTTTATTTCCAGCCCCTCTTTCAGGAGAACCTGGTTGGTCCATGGCCGCAGGCAGCTACAGAGGGCACTGCAACAAAGGGCCTGAAAACGGGGGACTGGATGAGAAATGGGGTCTTAGGTGGAGCTCCATAGAAAACGGAAGAAGAGTATCCTGCACTTGGTAAGCAATGAACAGCACTGATGCTAGCGCTAGTTAGTTGGTGGAATAAACTATAGAGATTCACAGTTCTTGGCCTATATCCCTATGTACCACATCTTTACCCCAAACCACGTGCACAGAGCTCACTGGCGGTTAAGGCAAGAATTAATTCTGCCTTTATCAGTATCATATGTGTGACTGAATCTCTGCTCATATCTTCAATTAGCCACATTCTCCCTAAGTTTCTGAGCATCAGATGTTTTGCAGCTTCCTGCATCCACCTTCTTCTTTGTATTTCCTAATCATTTTTTTTTTTACATTTTCTAAACTTGCAATATATCCACTGCTTTCTGCCTACTTTGAATGACTTTTTGTTTATGACCTGCAGCATGTGTTACATGATGATGGGATAGAGAAGAATGACACAGCAGACACATTCATACTGAGGTATACCTGGAAGATGACCTTTCCGAGGACAGAGCTGAGCATTGGTCAACTAAAAGTTCAATGTAGATCTCTACCTTAAAGTATTATATAGTAAAGATTAATTAATAATGTCTTAGGCAAATACATATAAGGATATGACAGATATACATGCATACATACACACACATATGCATTATGACTAAGGCTATTATTAAATAGCCTTTAGAGCTCATATGTTATAACTTAGATGTTTACAGATGCTTAATGTTTACCAACTAGAATTTTTGGGAGTATTTATATCATCATGGCTCTGATGTAATCAGTGACTTAAGTCACTGATAGGTTCAATGATGGTTTTATTGATAAGTGGTAGTGTAGAGTGAAAAATTATAAAAATCATTTTATAAAATGTATATAGGCTTTTCTTTAGGCCTCACTTTAAAGGACATGGAAAATTTTCTCTGAAGCAAGCTAAAAATATAGACTAGCCTGTTTCAGGAACCGGCTAAACTACAAAGGGAAGAAAGAAATTCAAGTCATCTAGGTGGTGCTGAGATAGTAGTAACCATGATGACAGGGCAGGGCTGTGTCCGGAGCAACTGAGAAATAGTTGAGCAAGTGACAGGGCAAGGCCACAGTGACATGGCAAGACCACATTTTTGAGAAGAATGAGTATACAGAGTGTTTTCCACATGACCCTGACTCACTTAGGTTGGGTTCCTCTGGAATTTTCCGCTATTTTTATGTTATGTTTCCTTGGTAACCCCCTCACCCGCTTGGTTTGTGATTCAGTCCTATATAAGCCCTCCACTCCCAGCCCACGAGGTCGACACTCCTCTGCCCCTATGTGGGTCACGAGTCTCAGCCTCAGTCAACTGATCCCGAAATATACCTCTTGCTGTTGCATCAAGAATGGTGTCTTGTGAGTTTTTGGGTGGACACAAATTCCTGAGGCTTGGGGGAGGTCCTCCCTTCGTGGGGGGGGGCGAGGTGTCTTACAGTAGAATCTAGGAACTGGAGCCTGCTTGAGGAAGCGGGTCACTGTTCCTCCTTCAGGAGGAACAGCTATCCTTGGCAATGCTCATATGTAATCCCACAGACCTAAAAGCAGTGAAACCAGGTGAACACAAACTGGAATCTCTGAAGCCATGAGTAACCTGTTCTTTAGGATTTTGTTACAGAGACTAATGTAACCAACACATTCTTTTGCTAGTACCTCTTTTTTGTGCAAATGCATGTTTAAAATAATTTTAACACCTACACAAACTGTTGACATTTTTTAAACCAGAAAAAATATACAAATCTGATTTAATGATCTCTAGAGTCTAACTCACTCTAATCATTTATGTACTAAAGCTCCCACCTTAGTTTGCAAACAGTGTGTTATAGGTCATGATGCAGTTAATTATTGCACTATTTAGCTTGTATTGATCAGTGAGGTTCATGAGACAGAATAGCTAATACCTGTTAGTATTTTGAACTTTCTGAGTTAGTCAGCAGAACTTCTGTAAATAACGTCTAGTGATGATGCACCCACACGGTTTACAGAGATTATGATTACTCTCACTACTAGAGAGTGGCGTTTTCTCTCTTTGTCCCTGAATTCTGAGTAAGAATCACTGTATTTACTGATTAGAGTTCAAGAGCACAAATTTACATTTAAACTTATGGGGAAAAAAGTTTTGGTTAGAATAGTTTATTTCAATTTTCTTTTTATCTCAGGAATGATCACTGACCATGATACACAATAGAAACATTTTTCAAGCTTTGTTTTCACAGTTAATAACTTTAAATGTTCTAGATACAGTCTCTGGATTCATATATATATTGACTGACTAACTTTGTTCAAATTGTTCCCAACCTTTTCAAGTTATTAATGTGATGGTATTGAAATGTATACTCATACTTTGGTCCTTATGCAGACTTGTCCTCAGTTCGTCTTCTTGTTTTCCTTCAGAATATGGAGTAGCTATCCCACTGATCAAATGTACACAGGCTAAACCTCACCTGCTAGGATTTCATACCTTGCAGCAGACATTTTGATCAGGATTTAACCCAAATAGCCTCGGAGATTGCCATTTTATGTTTTGTCCCTGTTCTAAACTGTCCACTCTTCTTAATTCTCTAAGCTTTTACAAACACCAACTTCTCTGGAATGACATTCCCCAAATCTATCCCTTCATACATGTAGCCAGATTTAAAAAAAAAAAAAAAAAAAAAAAAAGCATCTCCAAGTAACACCAAGTAACAGTCACAATCTTTATGCTTGTGTCTCGGTCTTCCTGCAGCCAGATAAACCCAAAGCATCTACAAGTAGGACATCACTCTCACTATGTTTATGTCTCAGTCCCTTCCTTTGTAGTTCAAATCATTTTTTCTTTTTTTTTTTTTTTAAGGTTCTGAACACTACTCTTTTTTCTTTCTTTTTCTTTTTTTTTATTAGATATTATATTTACATTTCAGATTTTATCCCCTAACCCCGCTTCCCCTGACCACCCAGGAACCTCCTATCCCATCCCCCTTCCTCATGCTTCTATGAGGATGTGCCCCCAACTACCCCCCCCACTCACCCCTCCCCACCCTCAAATCCCCCCCTTGATCATCCTTCATGGGACCAAGAATCTCCTCTCCCACCTATGCCAGACAAGGCCATCCTCTCCTTCATGTACAGATGGAGTCCTGGGTCCCTCCCTATGTGCTCCCAGGCTGGTGGTTTAGAACTTGGTGAGCTCTGGTTGGTTGGTATTATTACTCTCCTCATGGGTCCACAAATCCTTTCTGCTCCTTCAGTCTTCTGTTTAACTTCCCCATTGGGAAACCCTTTGTTGTTGTTGTTGTTGTTTTGTTTTGTTTTGTTTATTTCTTTTCATATTTTTTATCAGATATTATGTTTACATTTCAGATTTTATCCCCTCACCCCATTCCCCCTACCACCCAGGAACCCCCCATCCCATCCCCCCTCCTGCCTCCACAAGGGTGTGCCCCCACCTACCCCCATTCCCCCCTCCCCACCCTCGAATTCCTCCCCACTGGGTGTTCAGCCTTCATGGGACCAAGGATCTCCTCTCCCACCCATGCCTGACAAGGCCATCCTCCCCTAAGTATACAGATGAAGTCATGGGTGCCTCCCTTTATGCTCCCAGGCTGGTGGTTTAGACCCTGGGGAGCTCTGATTGGTTGGTACTGTTGATCTCCTCTTGGGGTCACCAACCCTTTCAGCTCCTTCAGTCCTCTAACTTTTCCATTGGGAACCCTTGATCAGATCAATAGGTAGCTGCAAGCATCTGCCTCTGGATATGTCAGACTCTGGCAGACCTCCGAGAAGACAGCTACAGCAGGCTCCTGTCAGCATGCACGTCCTGACATCCATATTGGCATCTATCTTTGATGATTGCACCTGGGAAGGATACCAAGGTAGAGTGGTCTCCAGACAGTCCCTCCTTGACTTTCTGTCCCACACGTTGTCACCATATTTGTTCTCTTAAGCATTCTGTCACTCCTTCCAAGTAGGACCGAGGCATCCACACTTGGTCTTCCTTCTTCATGAGTTTCATGTGGTCAGTTAGTTGAATCTTGGCTATTTCAAGCTTTTGAGTTAATATCCATATATCAGTGAGTAAATACCATGTGTGTTCTTTTGTGATTGGGTTACCTCACTCGGGATATTTTCTAGTTCCATGCATTTACCTAAGAATTTCTGGAATTCATTATTTTTAATAGCTGAGTAGTACTCCATTGTGTAAATGTACCACGTTTCTTGTATCCATTCCTCTGTTGAAGGACATCAGGGTTCTTTCCAGCTTCTGGCTATTATAAATAAGGCTGCTACGAACATAGTGGAACATATGTCCTTGTTATATGTTAGAGCATCTTCTGAGTATATGCCCAGGAGTGGTGTAGCTGGATCCTCAGGTAATGATATGTCCAATTTTCTGAGGAACAGCCATACTGATTTCCAGAGTGGTTGTACAAGCTTGCAATCCCACCAACAATGGAGGAGTGTTCCTCTTTCTCTGCATCCTCACCAGCATCTACTATCACCTGAGTTTTTGATCTTAGCCATTCTGACTGGTGTGAGGTGGTATCTTGGGTTGTTTTGATTTGCATTTCCCTGATGACTAAGGATGTTGAGCATTTCTTAAGGTGCTTCTCAGCCATTTGAGTTTCTTCAGTTGAGAATTCTTTGTTTAGCTCTGTACCCCATTTTTTAATAGGGTTATTTGGTTGTCTGGAGTATAATTTCTTGAGTTCTTGTATATGTTGGATATTAGCCCTCTATCGGATATAGGATTGATAAAGATCTTTTCCCAATCTGTTGGTTCCCATTTTGTTTTATTGACAATGTCCTTTGCCTTACAGAAGCTTTGCAATTTTATGAGGTCCCATTTGTCAATTCTTGGTCTTAGAGCATAAGCCATTGGTGTTCTGTGTTCTGTTCAGATACTTTTCCACTGTGCCAATGTGTTCAATGCTTTTCCCCATTTTCTCTTCTATTAGTTTCAGTGTATCTGGTTTTATGTGACGATCCTTTATCCACTTGGACTTGACCTTTGTACAAGGGGATAAGAATGGATTAATTTGCATTCTTCTACATGCTGACCTCCAGTTGAGCCAGCACCATTTGTTAAAAATGCTGTTCTTTTTCCACTGGATGGTTTTAGTTTCTTTGTTTAGGAGTTCTCTGGTGGAAGTTTTAGGGTCACTTAAGTATACTATCATATCATCTGCAAATAGTGAAATTTTGACTTCTTTTCCTATTTGTATCCCTTTGACTTCCTTTTGTTGTCTAATTTCTCTGGCTAGGACTTCCAGTACTATATTGAATAGGTAGGGTGAGAGTGTCTAGTCCCTGATCTTAGTGGGATTGGTTCAATTTCTCTCCATTTAGTTTGATGTTGGCTATTGGCTTGCTGTATATTGCTTTTACTATGTTTAGGTATGAGCCTTGAATTCCTGATTTTTCCAAAGCTTTTAACATGAAAGGGTTTTGAATTTTGTCAAATGCTTTCTCAGCATCTAGTGAGATGATCATTTTTTTTTTTGAGTTTATTTATGTAGTGGATTACATTGAGGAATTTCCAAATATTGAACCATCCCTGCATTCCTGGGATAAAGCCTACTTGATCATGATAATGATTGTTTTGATGTGTTCTTGAATTTGGTTTGCAAGAATTTTATTGAGTATTTTTGCATCAATATTCGTAAGAGAGTTTGGTCTGTAGTTCTCTTTCTTTGTTGGGTCTTTGTGAGGTTTAGGTATGACCGTAATTGTAGCTTCATAGAACAAATTATGTATTGTTCCTCCTGTTTCTATTCTATGGAATAGTTTGAAGAGAATGGGTATTAAGTCTTCCTGGAAGGTTTGATAGAATTCTGCACTAAAACCATCTGGTCCCGGACTTTTTTTTTGGTGGGGACATTTTAATGACTGCTTCTATTTCTTTAGGGGTGATGGGACTGTTTAGATGGTTTATCTGCTCCTAATTTAATTTTAATACTTGGTATCTGTCTAGAAAATTGTCTGTTTCATCCAGATTTTCCAATTTTGTTGAGTATAGGCCTTTGTAGTAGGATCTGATGATTTTTTTTAATTTCCTCAGTTTCTGTTGTTATGTCTCCCTTTTCAGTTCTGATTTTATTAACTTGAATGCTGTCTCTGTGCCCTTTGGTTAATCTGGCTAAGGGTTTATCTATCTTGTTGATTCTCTCAAAGAACCAGCTCCTGGTTTTGTTGATATTTTGTATAGTTTTTTTCTGTTTCTGCTTGGTTGATTTTAGCTCTGAGTTTGATTATTTCCTGCCATCTACTCCTCTTGGGTATATTAGCTTCTTTTTGTTCTAACGCTTTCAGGTGTGCTGTTAAGTTGTTAGTGTATGATCTTCCCAGGTTCTTTTTGTAGGCACTTAGAGCTATGAGTCTTCCTCTTAGTACTGCTTTCATGGAGTCCCACAAGTTTTGGTATGATGTGTCTCCATTTTCATTAAATTCTAAAAAGTCTTTAATTTCTTTATTTCTTCCTTGACCAAGTCATCATTGAGTAGAGCATTGTTGAGTTTACACGTGTATGTGAGCTTTCCATTGTTTTTTGTCCAAGTCCAAGACCAGCCTTAGTCCATGGTGGTCTAATAGGGTACACGAAATTATTTCAATTTTTTTGTATCTGTTGAGGCCTGTTCTGTGACCAATTATATGGTCTATTTTGGAGAAGGTACCATGAGGTGCTGAGAAAAAGGTATATTCTTTTGTTTTAGGATGAAATGTTCTATAGATGTCAGTTAAGTCCAATTGGTTCATGACTTCTGTTAGTTTCATTGTGTCTCGGTTTAGTTTTTGTTTCCTTGATCTGTCTATTGCTGAGAGTGGGGTGTTGAAATCTCCCACTATTATTGTGTGAGGTGCAATGTATGCTTCAAGCTTTAGTAAAGTTTCTTTTATGTATGTGGGTGCTCTTGCATTTGGGGCATAGATATTCAGAATTGAGAGTTCCTCTTGGTACATTTTTCCTTTGAAGAATATGAAGTGTCCTTCCTTATCTTTTTTGATTACTTTTTGTTGAAATCGATTTTATTTGATATTAGAATCGCTACTCCAGCTTGTTTCTTGGGACCATTTGCTTGGAAGATTGTTTTCCATCCTTTTACTCTGAGGTAGTGTCTGTCTTTTTAACAGAGGTGCGTTTCCTTTATGCAGCAAAATTCTGGGTCATGTTTATGTATCCAGTCTGATAGTCTATGTCTTTTTATTGGATAATTGAGTCCATTGATATTAAGAGATATTTTGTTATTGGAGGTGGAATTATGTTTGTGTAGTTATCTTCTTTTGCGGTTGTTAGAAGATTATTTTCTTTGCTTTTCTAGGTTATAGTATTCTTCCTTGTGTTGGAGTTTTCCACCAATTTTCCTTTGAAGTGCTGGATTAGTGGTAAGATATTGTATAAATTTGGTTTTGTCGTGGAATATCTTGGTTTCTCCATCAATATTGATTGAGAGTTTTGCTGGGTATACTAATCTGGGCTGGCATTTATGTTCTCTTAGGGTCTGTATGATATCAGTCCAGGATCTTCTGGCTTTTATAATCTCTGGTAAGAAGTCTGGTGTAATTGTTATAGGTCAGCCTTTATATTTTATTTTACCTTTTTCCCTTACTGATTTTAGTAGTTTTTCTTTGTTTTGTGTATTTGATGTTTTGATTATTATGTGGTGGGAGGTATTTCTTTTCTGGTCTAGGCTATTTTGAGTTCTGTAGGCTTCTTGTATATTTATGGATATCTCTTTCTTTAGGTTAGGATATTTTTCCTCCATAATTTTGTTGAAGATATTTACTGGCCCTTTAAGTTGGGAGTCTTCACCCTCATCTATACTTATTATCCTTAGATTGGCCTTCTCATTGTGTCCTGATTTCCTGGATGTTTTGTGTTAGGAGCTTTTTGCATTTTGC
Source organism: Arvicanthis niloticus (assembly GCF_011762505.2). Classification (NCBI taxonomy): domain Eukaryota; kingdom Metazoa; phylum Chordata; class Mammalia; order Rodentia; family Muridae; genus Arvicanthis; species Arvicanthis niloticus. The sequence goes on along the minus strand of NC_047678.1, from coordinate 3,746,016 downwards.
ATTTTCTTTGACAGTTGTGTCAATGTTTTCCATAGTATCTTCTGCACATGAGATTCTCTCTTCTATCTCTTGTATTCTGTTGGTGATACTTGTGTCTATGACTCCTGATCTTTTTCCTTGGTTTTCTATCTCCAGGGTAATCTCTCTTTGTGATTTCTTTATTGTTTCTACTTCCATTTTTAGATCCTGGATGGTTTTGTTTAATTCCTTCACCTGTTTGTTGTGTTTTCTTGCAATTCTTTAAGGGATTTTTGTGTTTCCTTTTTAAGGGCTTCTGCCTGTCTACCTGTGTCCTCCTTAAATGCTTTGAGAGTGTTATTTATGTCCTTCTTAATGTCCTCTATCATTGTCATGAGGAATGATTTTTATTCTGAATCTTTCTTTTCCAGTGTGATGGGGTATTCAGGGCTTGCTATGATGGGAGAACTGGGTTTCGATGATGCCATGTAACTTTGGATTCTTTTATTAGATTCTTGTGCTTGCCTTTAGCCATCTGGTTAACTCTAGTGCTGCCTGCACTCAGTGTCTCTGGCTGGAGCCTGCCTTTCCAGTTATCTTGCTTGTGTCTGAACTCCTCAGGATCCAGATGTTTTTGTGATCTTTTAATCCTGAGTTCTAGTTGCTCTGAGTACAGTGGCTCCTCTACGATGTCTCAGGATATGGTATCTTCATGGTGGCAAACCAGCTAGGTGTCCACTTCTCTGGGTGCACTGTCTCCTCTAGGATGTCTCAGAATCTGGTGTCCACACAGGAGCAGACCAGGCAGGTGTCTGCCACTCTGGGTTCAGTGGTCTCTCTAGAATGTCTCTGGATCTGGTGTCCATATAGGGGCAGACCAGGCTGGTGTCTGCTCCAGGCAGCATGCCCAGGCAAGGAGCAGACAGGGAGTGGTATTCCGCAGGGGCGGGGTTTGGGTGTCTGCTGCTCTTGGTTCAGTGGTCCTTCTAGGATGTCTCGGGATCCAGTGTCCACACAGGAGCAGACCAGGCTGGTGTCTGCTGAAGGCAGCAGGTCCAGGTGAGGGCCAAATCACTTTTTCTATGACAGCAATTTTTGGAGTGCTACAATATCTCTTTATTTGCTAAACTTCTCACAAGTTAGTTACTTATTTTGAGAGGTATAAATGTTTGCAGGAGCTATCCAATAAATATTTATTGACTAAATTAAACAATCTTTATGATTTTTTTACACATTTCCTAGTCTTTGCTTGAATAAGGATTCTCAATTTTGAAGTGAAAGTCTTCTTAAAATACAAATTTTTAAACCTTAGGATATCCTAAAATTTATAAAAATTATAACAGCCAAAATATTTGGCTTTTGATTTTAAAACTGTTTGATTTTAAAACTGTTTACCCGGACCTTTCATTTGTAAATAGTAAAACCAAGTTTTCCTCAATATAAACTTAAAATAAGTACCATGAATATCATAAAAATACAGCTCTCCTCTGAATATCCACTGCTTTAAAATTTTAAATGTAGACTGTATAATGCAATTTTTATTTTCTAAGTTATCAAATGTTTCTTCAAAATGATATTGCTAGTATATTTTATGCCATGACAAGTGTGCAATAAAATCTGAAAGGTTTAAATACAATGTGTTGCCCATTAACTCTGTGAATTAAAGTAGCTTCTAAAGGAAAAACTAAATTGCAGCCAGCATGAAGGAACTGGACTGGGTTGTGAGTGCTCTCTGTAAGCTGTGGCCTTACATTATTCTGCCATGTGCCTTAAGGGCATGGAATGGGTTCTAAATTAATTTTAGATGATACACAGTTATGTTCCCTTTAATCACAGAATCCAAGAGCAGTATGTCTTTGGTGCTTCGCTATCATACTTTGAATCTTAGAAACATCATTTTATAATGTAGATTTTTTTAATAGAAAATACTTTATTTTGCCTCAAGTAATTTTTGTAAATAATGGTAATAAGATTCAGTTTTTACTTCCTCCTAATATGACTCTGAATTAAAACACACACACACACACACACACATTCATACACACACACATACACACACACACACACAGATCATATATACCATCAAAATTTAGTAAACCTGTCTTCTGGTGTTCCAATATACTTTAGGGCTGCTAATAACAGATGATCATAATTCTTATATATCTTGAAAAGACTTTGTGATTTCTTTATCATTTTTTATGTTTAATTAAATTTTCTTTATTTTGACATAACTATAGATTTATTTACTACCCTGTTTCATCCAGGGAACATATCTTACAAAGCTACTGGAAAAAAAAAATCTCATAACCATGGTATACATCTTAATACAGTTATACAAATCCAAATACCCACTTCAGGGAACTCGTGCAACAAATAAAAATCTAATCTTAATATGTACAGACAGTAGGAATTATGAAAACTAAAGCAGAAGTAAAGGAGATTGAAGTGGAAAATAACAGAAATAATTTGAGGATGGAAAATGTTGGAAGAAAAAATCTGGAAGAGAGGAGAGATGTTGGGGGCAACTGGCAGTAGGAGCTGCCAGTTGGCAAGTTGGCAAGTGGCAGGAGGAGCTGCTGTTGTTATGTGATGTGTGAGAGAAGAACCAACAAGAACTACAAAGGTTCATGAAGCCGATGGATATTTATCCAAGCTAAGATTGGAATAGGTGATGTGATGACAGAATCATTGAGTAGGCGTTGACCACAGAGGCATGATGAACAAATATCATGAGATAGTCTATGGACAAAGGTTTGAAACTCTTAGATGAAATGGTCAATTTTATTAAAGATATGGCTATCATAACTCCCTGTAGAGAATCTGATAAGTTAAATATGTTTATAGTCATCATAGTAATCAAATCATTAATACAAATTCTTTCTAAGTTGAAAGTATCTGATCTAAGTAAGCAAAGTGGTGGATTCTAGCAAACATCTAAAAAGGAACTAATACCTTTAATTTTCTTAAATATTCTCCATAAAATAAGAACATACCATGCTTTCACTCATTTGTTGAAGTAAGCATTATTCAGATCCCCCAAACAGCTAAACATTTCACAAGAAAGCACAGCTACAGATACGTACTTGTCACAAACGTTTATGCCAAAATTCCCAACAAAATACTATCATATACAACAAACAAGTGAGACTTATTTCAGGTACACAGAAGTGATTGAGCATTTGAAAGTCAATGAATGTAATCTTCCTCATCAAAGATTAGAAAAAAAATCGATGTTGCTGTCAATAGACACAAAAAGCACTTCACAAAGACAATCTTACCTTAGGAAAAGAAAAGTTCTCAGCACTCCAGGAATAGCTCTCTAGTAGCTTGATTTACAAAAGAATACTTACAAAATACCTACAGATAGCATCATACTTAATGGCAAGGGAGAAGATAGATTTCTTCCTTGCAAAACAGAAAAGAAAATGAACGACCAACAACAATAACAACAAAACCAAGACTCCTGTTCAAAACATACAGAGAGTCCTATTAAGTATAAAATGAAAATGAAGACAAACAGCCATATATGTTGGACAAAATAAATTAGAATTGTTTTTAACTACATTAAATGATAATTTACCTATATAGAAAATTGGAAGTAATAGAAATTGAAGAAAAATCTGTGGTCTATTAGGTTAATATACAAACTAAATTGAATTCCCATATGCTCGTGATAAACAAATAGAAGTAATATCACTATAGTTGCACCAGAAATAGGTAAAATAATTTAGCCATTCATTTGTGATGGTACAAATTTGTTATTCGAGTGTTTGAGAATTGGATGCCAGAGAATCACTAATTTGAGTTTGTCTTTGTCTGCAGAGAAAATTCCAGTCTACACAGTCAGATCATGTCTAAAGCCAAATAAACAACACAAGTCTAAAATATGGAGAGATCTGCCCAGGATTAATATGTAGAAACTAAAAAACTCTAAGGACACTAGAAAATATGCCACCTAGTTTGGTGCTTTTCCATATATTATTCTCTGTCTGTAATGCACAGTCTGTAATGTTAAAATACCTTCACTGTAAAATTTTGTAAAAAGGGGAATCGTTTTATAAAGAAAACAGACTCCTTAATACGTGCAGCTCCTTTATACTTAAAGTTTTAAAGTGTTTTCCACCAGATTTGCAATGATTTAGAGTATAGCTACAGTGGCAGTAACTGAGAGTTCTGACATCATGTAAGTATTACAAGCAGATAATGATGTGTTGACAGCTGGCATCCCTATTGAGTCACTGATGTATACACTTCCGCCAAAGAGTCTTTAGTGATCATTTCAATCATCATTTGAAAACCCTGCTTTAACTCTTCAATTCCTCATTTCCTACCAGTGCCCTATACTTCTGAAGCGTGATGTGGACACGGTAGAGTAAGATTGAAGAGATTTGTCCTGTGGGGAGTGGTGACAATCAAAAGTCATGTGCATGTCTCACATTTCCCATGATAGGTGATTAGCTAAGAATGAGTTGTATTCCCAAAACTGAACATATGCTAATTATAGAGATGGTTGGTGACACTGAGGGCTGTGACACTGGAAGTAGACCAGGACCCCTCGGAATGTCTATTCCCTAAAAATCAAAATTTGATTATTCTGGGGTCTAGTGGTATTCCTGTATCCAGTTTATAATGTAGTCTGTAACTTTATGTATAGATACCAAAATATTGACTACTAATACTTCAAAAGGCTCCTCATAATTTGTCCTGTTTTCATTTATATCCATCCCCATTGCTATGGAGGCACATAACCTTGTGGCATGTATTCAGATGAGCAGGTGCCTTCTGATTAGCCATATAAGAACATCAGGAGTAGCATAAAAACATATCAGTTACCTCTATGGTGAATATCTCCAAGGCTGATGGCTAAAATGGCCCTTTTCCACATGCTCACACAAGCAATTCTAGCTGAACAAGGGTTTTATAAAGCCTGGAGACTTGGCAGGCAAAGTGACCCCTAATGTCTCCATTCCCTGTGTGTATCACAATTAAAATGTTCGTGTAAATCAATATGAGCACTCAGTGCATCTTAGCATTTGACCACAAATTTTCTATGAACTTTGTAATTGCATTTTCACAACAGTGCTATAAGATAAATTCTTCTGTCAGTATTTTACAAATTGCACAAATGAAGTCTTGGGGATGCTCGACAACTTGTCCAGATCACAAAAAGCTACACATAGGCTCCGAGCAGAAAATGACTCAGCTCATCCTTTAAATTTTTAATTGTTATTGTTCCTCAAGACATGAGCTCTTGATATCACAGAATGATTTCCCTTTCAGAGTAATGCCTGAAATCTATTGGGTGGTTTATTATCAATTAGTTAATTCTCTTATTGCTGCAACAAAAATAAAGCTGGCAGAAACATCTTAGGAGGGTTTGAGGTCTTCATGGTGGGGATGGCATGGTCACCTTACATCTTCAGATAAGAAACAGGGAGATAAAATTGTGGTGCCCACATATATAGCAGATGTGCAGCTCAGTCTCATGTGTCTCTCCAAACACCTGGTCCCTAAAACTGTGGATTGTCTGCTGAATCCATTCCCAAACTGGGCTGCCTGCTCTGGCCTCAGTGAGAAAGGATGTGCCTAATCCTGCAGAGACTTGATGACTCAAGGTAGGGAAAAATCCAGGAAACAAGCGGGGGGGGGGGGGGGGGGGGGACGACGACTCTGTTAGGGGGCACCAGGAGGGGAAGCAGTGACTAGGGTGTAAAATAAATACATAAATAATATAATGGAGAAAATAGTTATACATGAAATTATTCTCTATATAAAATTTTTGCATCCAGAAAATGTACTTTTAAATTTAAAATAAATTGATTTTGTTCTTTCCCTAGTACCTGCCCCTATCTATGGAATGGTTCTTCCCACCCCCTGCACATGCCTTCTACTCTCAGTCCTCTCTGGGAAGGTCTTCATGGGCACACTCAAGGGTGTGCTTCAGTATTGTTCTTGATACTTACTTATCTAACAAAACTGACAATCTAATTAGCCACCATAGCACCTAGCACAGCTCAGATACTCTTCTGCCCACATTAAGGCATTTGTTTTCTATTCATAGCTCTATGATTTAGGTTTCATTTTCTCATTTTATAATGGGACATTCTAAAGCTCACAGGACCTCAGTTCACAGTGTAAGGGCAAGGATTATATTGTCATAGCTAACTCCGAAATCCATATTTTATATTTCTAAAAGTGAATATCATCATAGCCAGATATTAAGAAAGCATTAGTCTTTTGTGCATACAGATGCTTATTATATGGGCTACAAGATAAAACTCAGGTCTACAAAGTATGGCCACTCCTGGGAACTTCCCTGTGACTTTATGCCCATTTACTTCTCTTCAGTACTCAGTTACTGAGCTTTGACTCTGCTCAGTGCTCAACATTCTGCACAAGATGGATCAGATTAACCTTGTCATCCTCCATGCAGAGGCTGCTCCAGTTCTTTCTGGGAATTTTCCTTCACAGAGCTAATTTTTTGTCAGGGTTAATTTCTTTTACAACCCAGACTAACTATGCCCTTGTTTCTGCAGAAACCACATTCATCATACAGCTTGGAGTGTCTGAATGACAGGATGCCCAAAGTTGATTGGTTTCTCGGGTGATGAATGGGCATGCTCCCAGTGCTGCAGAGAAGCAAACATCCACTTTCTGGCACAAATATCACAAAATGCATCCTGCTTTAGGGTTTCGACACAAAGAAGCTTCGAATTTTACAGAAACAAAATATTGTGAAGATGAAAACAGCATTAATTAAAAGAGGATGTTGAATTCCAGGACAATTGCAGTTATAAGTTAAAGCAAAGGGAAAAGAGGGCTGAGAGTTTTATGAGTCAGAGATAAACTCCTGGAGTTGTTTACAAATTATCACCTGAGCTTGTCCATGGCTCCGAGGACCTTCACGGACACACGTACTTTCAGAACATAATCATTATCACCAAGATAATGTGTGAGAAAAAGGTTTAATAATAAAATGTCTGTTTCATTGACTATAAAAACATTACTGGATGAGTATAGGAAGCCAGAAACCCTCAGAAAAATATAATGATAACAGGCAAATTGCCTGTAATTACTGATTCCAGATGTCTTTGAACAAATCATGTTACTAAGTGAATTGACATAAAAATTACAATAAATAGTAAAATTTAATATTGATCTAGTAACTCATTAAACTTTACTTTCAAATTCTTTTAAAATGTTAATTATATAAAAATTTACCTATTTTAGATATAAGTGGTGTTTTGTTACTCTTTATTCTATTTTAAATTATGACATAATTATACCATTTTCCCTTTTCCTTTTTTGTCTAATAACTTCCATTTGTTCTCTCTCTCTCTCTCTCTCTCTCTCTCTCTCTCTCTCTCTCTCTCTCTCTCAAATTCATGTTCAACAAAACATGTAGAGTTTTAATGGTTAAGTACATTAACACTTTTCACTGCTGTAATTTCCCTTGCTGGGTAATGCATGTCTTCTTACATGTTCGCAGTCCACATTATACATCAATTTTAATGGGCATGAATGTATTTATGTAGAAAATGATTTTATGTAAAATCATAAGTTGATCATTTGTAATCATATAAATTATTGTTTTCTTGTGTTGTGCCCATTAATTCTTAAACTAATCTCATTTGGGGGAGGGGGCACTCATCACTCATCTGAATAAAAACCAGTCGTCATTAATTGGAATGCTGGGTCACTCAGTTACATGCAGCATCACTGGTCCCCACATTCATTGTCAGCTGAGTTAATGCTGCCTAACAGCCATTTGCACTTGTAAAATATGTGGGAGATGTAGAGATGTGTGCTCATAAATTAGATGTGAATAAATAGCAAAAAGTAAATGGATTTTCTCATTTGTTCAGTATTTTTTTTAAAAATAGGCTTTAAGATTGAAAAATTAAACTCTGAGCTTCCTGTGCATAAGGGAGAAGGCAAGTTTAAAGTCTATCTTTTTCTTGCAGTAGATAAATTATGATTCATGGGAAAAGAGGTGATTGTCCCAATTATCCCATAATCAATATCTACAACCATTACAAAAATCAATGAGAAATAACACTGAACTCTAATACCCAGATTTCAGAAGAGATTTTCTTTTTGCCTGTCTTCATCTAGACCTTATTTGTTTTCTGAGGATATGATCTATTCTGATACAGTTTGAAATTTTTAAGCATGAGAAACAAAATTAAATTGTATAATATACTTTTTAAAGTTCTAAAAAATAAAAGCCATAATGGTGGTAGTTTATGTAATTTGAAGCTTTCTCAACGTATCAGTAGAAACATGCTTATTAACCAATAAATTAAATGTTCCTACTTATTGGTGCAGACCATACTACAGAGGTTTAACCTTACCAGAAAATCCAACTCTCTTAGAACAAATACAGTTGAATTTACTTGAAGACAAATGATACCCTGTAGAAGAGGGATGGTGTCATGTGTCCAGAGAATAAATAGTGTATTGAGTTCTTTACAATATATTGACTTTCTATGACCGTTTCTCATTTTTAAAAAGCCCTCTTCAAATGGAGGCTTGCCAGTTATAACCAAGGTCTTATTATTTTCTTCCTATTTCCTGTGTTACAGAAAGTAATGTACTATACATATTGTGACAATGAGAAGTGTCATGTACACCAGGAACTCTCCATAAGGTTTTATTTTGCTTCTTAATGGATTAGAATCGATGTTAACAATTACACAGAGAACTCATACACCTGGCTTCAGCCTTGTTTGTAGACATTTGAACTGAAAAAACACACATTTGAGCACATTGTTCCCTGTGATTTGCTCCTTTCTTATTGTGTTTCTGTTTAGGTCCTTGTTCTCTTCTACTGAAATTCAGAGCTAATGTTGTCTATTAGGTTAGAACCAATCAAAAGGTCTGAAGAACTATTACACATAGCCCTCTCCGACTGTATTTGTTAGTATAGAAACAATTTTGTCTCATCAGACTATTCTAAACTTTGCTCTTAAATGTGAATACACTAAAATTTAAGCCTTTAATGCATAATTTTATGAAAAACGTAAAAAATGGTTGTAGGGAAATTTGTTAATGCCAGATACATTTATTTAATTTCAAGTTTCAAAAACATACAGAGTATTATTTAAATAAATTTAAATAAATATTAAACATAAAATTATTTTTTCTATATAATATATGATATATTTAAATGTAATTTTCAGTAAAACTTATATATTATTTTAATGTAATCAACATTTGTAATATTTAGTGTAAGTATTTTCTCCTGGCTATCCAATAAGGTCTCCAGTTTCACACAAATTTGTAACATGGTCAGTGAAATACCATCTTATTCTCTAGAGTTTTGTTTCAGTAATGCACACTCTTTCCCATACTAGTGATTCAAACTAGTAATTCTTGCCTGATCTTCAGATGTGCCTCTTTTCCATTTTTCTCATAACTCATACTGTTTTGTTTTAGTTTTTTTCCTGTCAAGTTTCCAATCTGTCCTCCAGAGGATATGGAAAACCATGCATTTAATTCCATCTACACTTGTACCAATAAATCTGTGAACACTCAGATGTGACAGACTTACCTGATTTCTCTCATGCCATTATTGGCTAATTTTAACCAAAAATTTTAATCTCTGTGCTGCAATAAGATTTTCATTCCATTTCAAGCAAATCCTACCATATCACGTCATAGTGATGAAAGTAGACAGAACGGTTTACTTGCTTCCTTCCCTTGTCAGCTTACATATGATTTTAGTCTCTTCTAAGAGTGAGCCTCTTTACTGTCCAATTATAAAGGTCAATCTTAAAACCATGTGCATAACAAAATTAAAGTGAAATAATGTTATTTTAATTTAAAAATTTAAGAAATAAAGTAAAATAAATGATTTTGGCAAGTTGTGTTTATATGTATTTGTGCACATACACATGTGTGTAGCAATAACAAAGAAAAAAATCTATCAACTCATGAGTTGAAAGAAATGAGAGAGGTTTGGGGAAAATTAATTGGGGTAAGATAGAGGGAGAAAATGGAGGGAAGAAAGACCTGGACCCCCAAGATCTCTCAAACACTGGACCACCAACTAGGCAGTATACACCAGTTGATATGAAGCCCCCAACACATATACAGCAAAGAACTTCCAGGTCTGTGTTCAGTCAGAAAAGATGCACCTAACCCTCAAGAGACTGGAGGCCCCAGGGAGTTTAGAGGTCTGGTTGGGTGGGGAGGTGGGTGGGGCAGAAACATCCTCATGGAGACAGAGGAATGGGGATGAGGCATGGGATGTGGAACAATTGAAGGGTAGACCACGGAGGGGTGGTGAAATAAAATCTGGAGTGTAAATAAATAAATAAATAAAAGACAAAAAAGAAAACACATTAAAAATAGAACATAATATGACATATCTACGCCACTCTGGGGAATATACTGTAAAGAGTCTATATTCTACTACAGATAAACTTGCATATCAAGGTTTATTGCTGTTGTACATGAAAATGTGGAGAAATTAAAGGATTCTAGATGTCAATCAGCAGATGAATGTGTAAAAATATACAGGTACACAACAGAATTCTCTTCTCTTGTACAGAAAATGAAGTTTACAGGAAGTGAGTAGATAGATGGACAGCAATAGATTTCAAAACTACAATTATTAATCAACATAATCCAAACTCCTGAAAACAAAAGCACATGTTTTCTCTGATATATAGTTCATAGACTATTATATATACACATTATTTATAAACAATTGAAATTATAAATACTAGAAAAAAATTAAGAGAGGAAAATAATAGCTGATGAGTGGCAATGGTGAGAAAGGACACAGGATCAGAAAGCTGTGAAGAGAATGAGTGGGTGTCTGTGTGAAGTGAACTTATAGGTAGCAGGAGATGGGGAATGGGGAAGACAGGGAAGACATTAAAATATACTTTGTTTGAAAATGTAAATTCAGCAAAAATCTGACAAAGCCGTTGATGACTGAGTCCTCACACATTGCTGCTGAAAAAGATTCAGTCATTAAGGAAGATGTTTGCAGTTTCTTAGAAAATTAAACATTAGATTAACATCTGGAACAAAAATTTAAATTACATATATTACCTCTATATTCATAGCTGACAAAAACTGAAAGCAAGCAGAGTGACTTTAGAAGGTGAATGTATAAGGTGAATGTAGTACACCATGCTTGGAATATATAACAAGGAGTGAGCTATGAGGTCGTGAAAGTCGTGGATAAATCTTTATGTATTTCTAATGTGCAAGGTTTGTCTGAAACCTGAAGGAGCTTCAATTGAGAAAATGCCATAGTGTATGATTACAAACAGTATTCTAAAACATGACGGCTATGTCACTATAAACAGATTTAGGACTGCCAAAGATTTATAGAGTAGAGACCAAATGAATGACCACAGAGGATAATTGCAGGTTTAAATAGTATTCTTTGTTCCAGGGTATTGATATAATGTGTTTCACAAGCACAAGTGTTCTGCAAGAACGTGAACTTTAATATATACAATTTTTAAACCATAAAGGCTCAAGATTTCCAGAATAGAATATAGCCTGAAACTGCCTTGAAAGTCTGTGAAACAAATTCACTAAAGTGCAAAATGTTTTGGATAAGAGCTAGGCTGACTTAAGAAAACAAAAGTGTCTATAAAACAGAATACTAAAGGAAGAGTGCCTCACATTCTGATAGATAAAGTGCTTTCTGCATGAAAACAAATTAGTAATATTGATCACTTAGGTATACAGAATCCATAAGTATATATGTAAGAACACTCATACTTGACTCATTAGTCAAGTTAAGGGGAAGATATGTGTCCTAACTTATCTTCTGCCAACTTGTCACAACCTAGAGTCATCAGAGAAGAGGGATCTCCGATTGATAAAGAGGGTCTGTAAGTTCAGACGGTAGGCAAGAATGAAGGGCATTTTAATTGTTGATTAATTGGTGATTTATATGGAAGGACCCTATGAATTGTGGGTGGAGTCATCCCTGGGCTGGTGGTCCTGGCTTCTGTAAAAAAGCCTACTGAGCAATCCCAGAGGAGCAAGGTAATAAACAGCACTCCTTCACGGCTTGTGCATTGACTCCTGCCTCTAAGTCACTGCCCGACTTGAGGTCCTATCCTGATTCCCTTCTGTGGTGAACAGTGATGTGTAAGCATAAGCTGAGTAAACACTTTCCTTCCCCATTTATTTGGTCATGGTGTTTCATCACAGCAATAGTAACCCTGAATAAGACAGGGTGGTGGGAGGAAAGAGCCTACCATTGAAAGGGAAGGCTGCAGAAAATCAAACGCAAGCAACTGATGGTCCGTGTTAGAGTAGATTAGAGATGAATGCATAAGTGTGAACTCATGCGTATCTTATATACAAGTGGAAGCATATTTGTGAGTATATGCTTTTACATGGATTAACATGTGCATATCTACAGCCTTGCTCTCCTAACTCAGAAGACCTACAAATGATGTGATAATAACCTGGTAGGAACAGGTATATGTAGTTCTTGACTTTTAATATCATTCATCAATGAAAGGAACAAATGCTTAATATTAGGGTTGTCTCAGACGTTCACCATTCGGCATACATCAGAAATGTAAGCATCTGACAATGGCAGAGAGTAAGGAAATGTAAAAATATAAGAAAAAGAAAACATACACACAAATAGTCTTGTTACAGGAGCTTCTGAAAGAAAAGGATTAGGCAATTGAAAAACCTCCAAACACCAAAAACTGAACAATTGACACAGAAAAATGAATAGCATAGTATTCTGCTATAGCTCAAATGTATGGAGCAATGTCTACGAATCCATACTAACTTACATAAATAAATTAATAAGAGTGGACACACCCCAGTGAGAAATGTGTTAAATCCCATTTAGACATTCTTCCTGTAGAAGACCAAACTTGTTTTAGGAATGCCTAGATTATTATGACTTTCCTTCAAAACAGCCTATAAAATAAAGAGTTAAGAAAAAAGACAAACAAAACGTTCAGCCACTATGAAAGCAAAGTGGGTGATGTCAACATCAGATTCTGTTAATACTTTTACCTACAACTTTTACAACTTGTTCTGCCTCATTTTCCTGATAGCAGTTTTTACTCAGTGCCTTGGAGTTTTGCACAACGCAGAATATTTAAATTCAAATATTTATTTTGAGTTAACTTGCTCTATATGAATCTTAGACAAAATAAGTCTACTTTCCGAAGTTGGAGGGAGGGGGTATTTATTTCTTCACACTCCATCGATTTGGTACAAAAAAGACAAGATCCTATTTGTTTTCTTTGAGGGAATGCATATTTTTAGTAATTTTTACTTTTGATTATTTTTTTATCAGACTAATTTCTTTGTGAAAAAATGGCTCTCTCGGTTATGCTCATGATTATTATTCATCTGAATCATCACAATATACAAAATAAAGATAATGAAAATAGTCACTCATACAGGTATAAAATATATTTCAAATAATATAAAAAGATTTATACATTCTATTTAATTGTGTACCTGAAATCCTCTCCTATTTAATAAGATGTCAAGAGCTATTAATAACTGAGAGCTAAGCACCATGGTGAAGCGTGGGCACTGACTTCTTAAGTTTACAGGAAAAGAACAGCTTTTTAATTGGACAAGACAATATTGCCCGAATCACCAGGAAAAGTGTCATATTCCTTAGCAGCAAAAAATTCTTTCTGTCCATGACAATGATAAAGAATAAGATAGGATATTTTCTTTCTTGTCTTTGCAACTAAAAGACTACATGTAGACATTCAGGTTATGTGTACATGTTACTATTAATGAGGCACACTGTAGCACACTAATGATTTCTCTATAGTGTGTAGTTGTAACAAATTGATGACTTTTCAAGCAAATAATTTTAATTATCCCCTCCATTGCATGTTCTAGACATCCACATGGACACCTAAGATTTTACACAGTGAGACAATGCACAATATTTGCAATGCAGAAAGTTGATGTACAGTTTTAGCTGGAATACAGATTATATTTTATCATAAAAATATTTTTGACTTCTACATATCTTAACCAAATATATTGTTAAGATGTTTGAATAGCTAAATAACCAAATATATTGTTAGATGTTTTAATAGCTAAACAACCTGTATAACATTTGTATGAGTACTGAATAATGTTAAAAGTAAAAAACTCAGAGAAGTTTCCATTCGGAATAGGTTGTGCTTAATACAGCTGTTCAAAGTGCAGATAATAAAAGACAGAGAATGATCGGCACTGAATACAATATCTACACTACACTCCTTCCTCTCAAGCCTCAGAGATCATTGCAGAAGAGGGGGTGTGAAGAATGTAAGAGATGGTGGAAGAATATAATAAAATGGTACCCTAGTCTAGGAGCTATTAACAGTTAATAACTTCTGGGAAGTAAGTCAGTTTAATTTGAAATCCATGATTCAAAACAGGCCACACATCCAAGATTATATGGGCAGCACAAAATAGACTTTGTGGATGAGAAAAAGAAAGGCATAACATTGAGTGGATAGGAAAAGAAAGACGAGTTGAATCTAAAAGGAATTAAGGAGGGGGAATAATATTTTCAAAATTCACTGTACAAAATTCATAAAGAACAAATTTTTAAAAAGAAAATAGTAAAATTTCATATTTTACGTCACTTACTTTCCCCTAATTAAATGCATACTTAATTACATACAAGGATGTAAAATTGCCCTGCAATCAGCACTTTACAATTAGAGAAATGGCACTTTCAAAGAGTCAAAATTCAGAATTTTACTGTCATATTTTCTTCATTATAAAGAAGGTATCAGTTATTTCAAACTATACTTTGCTCAGGCATCCAGTGATAATAACAATGGTTTAAGTAATGATTCTAATTCAAAAATGGAAAATGGAAAGTATTAGCAGGGATGTACAGACAGTACCTGCTAAACAAAGCTCAAATTAAGAAAGACTAAAGGAACTACCCTTTTTATAAAATAAAAATTGTATGCCATTCTGATAAATTGTATCAAGATTCAGGTGATACAAAATAATACAAAGTACATGTGAAAATTTAAATGGTCTATGTAATTTGAACCTCAAGACTCCACTATTTTGAGTAGAATGGAATACAACAAGCCATGTTTTTAAAAATGTAAGCACCCTTGTGAAATAGTTCCCAAGTGTTCCCCTATATCCCAGTTTAATAATTGAGCTTGTCAGAAATCTCTTTAAATTTGGCACATTTTGAATAGATCTTTCACCACTGGTAATTACATGTATATCTTCATGTGTGAGTAATGACGAATTAAAACATTGTATTTAAGGTCATTTTCTCGTGTTTTGTTTGTTTTAGGATATCCAGGGCTTGGTGTAGTAAGGTACCTATGCTCTGAAGGCATCATATTGCCCTAGCTTTTGTTGATTATGTTCTTTCAAGGGACTTTAGCCATCTGGGTGGCTTTAGTCCCTGGATGTTTCTGCTGTAGTAGGTATTGGGAGGCGTCCCAACTCCAATGATCCCGGTGTGGCAGGCCTCTGTTTGGTATCCGTAGGCTGTATGGTTCCAAATCAGCAGGTCTAATGAAGGTATATAGAAAGGTGGTGGGAGAATGGGGGTCCAGCTCGGAAAGAAACCCCTCAGGTGAGCTGCGGGTTCCCCAGAGGACTCCGCGAGAAGAAACGGTGGGTGCAGGAAGAGAGTTTTGCCTGCATGGGTCTGGATTAGCAGGTCTGATGAAGGTGGGGTGAGACGTGGTGGTGGCAGGACAATGAAGATTATCTTGGAATAGCAGACTGTTCAGGGCAACTGGCACAGAACCACACAACTTATCAGACTGTGAAATTAACCTTTTTCAAAAGGTCGCAAAAGCCTACTGTAGAAACTTTCTAAAACACAAACACATACACAATAAATTTAAACGGAGTTACAGTATAATGATGGAGACAGTGACCAAAGTACAAAATAAAACTCATAGTACTAGTTTTATGTTGCATCTTTTTAAGTCATTGGTCAAAAGGGTACTAATAGACAATCACAAATATTACATTGCCAGTGCTACTGGTCACCCTCCTCAACCAGATAGTCAGAACATATTGCTGAAGATATTACACAATTATGGGATTGAACATGGAGAATCGGAGCTGGTGTTCAATGAGAAGCTTTGCTATATGCAAGTAAACATAACTTTTATGTAGGTTTTGGGCTCCTCAGTCTTCTACATCAAACATTTTACCAATTTTATCACCCCACTACATCACACATACACACACACACACACACACACACACACACACACACACACACACACTGAGTTTCATATAACCCAGACTTGTTTCTAACTATATAGGTGATATTGGCCTTAAATTTGTGATCCTCTACCATCACAAATACTGGGATTACAGGAGTGTATCACCACACCTGGTCATAAGATTATTTCTTAACTAAAAGTTCAATATCTATAAGACTTAGAATGGTGACTAGCACACATTTAAAATTATTGATTACATTTATTGTAACAGTTTTGATTCTCACCAAACTCTTTAAGGAAAACATGAAAATTACTATATCATTTCCCAATATTGTGGTTCGTTTCTCACAACCAATTTACAAATGTAAATAATGTTACTCTTCACAAAGAATCCAACAAGAGCTCATCACATAAAAATGGGGAAGAAAATACTCTTTATATATACAGACAAATTCACTATAAAAGACACCAAAGGACTCACAGAGCAGCTGAGATCTCCCATGATCTAATTTAGGTATTCATGTGCATACAAGAAGACAATAAAAACAAGAGAGATTCCTTTCTCATAGCTGTTTTTTTAAATGATTTATTAGATCCTCTCATATTCTCATAGCAGATACACACACACATACACACACACAAACACACACACACATTTGTGACAACAACATTTAAAAAAGAGATTGTTTTGTGATGAATCACTACTAATGGTGTTACATTAATTGTCTCAAATTTGTTTATACGATCTCATTGAAATTAATATTTGAGCCTTTGCATATTTTATGTATCTGACATTTTAATTTTTTTTGTCTTGGATTACAAATTGACATAATTGTGTGCCAGCCCAGAGGAAGAAACAACAGAGGAGTATCATGAATCTAAGCCCAACATTGTCTACATAGCAAAGTCAATACTATCTCAAATAAATAAATAAACAAGCAAGCATAAAACAGAAGGTAGGAGGAGTAACTAGGCTCTGTGAAACTATGAGTTTCATGAGCTGAGATTTTAATATACAGAATTTAAGTTTGGATGGTATGCCTCAATTACGAAACAGCAAATCCAGGTTCTTAGTATAGGTGGTAGGCCAGGTGTAACATCTGTGAACCTGGCAGAATCAGGAAGTAATTCATAGGGCATAGAGAGGCTGGTGAGGAACAAATTTCTGATTCAACCCTAATGTCAACTGGGCTTTTGCATATAAATTATTTTATTTAACTTATGTCTCCTATATATATCACAATGTTCAAGATAATGGGATTTTTGTATTTCCTTTAAAATGTAATAAAATACAAACCAGAAAAACTGTGCAATAGAAGTTATTAAAATATACACAGTCAAATTTTACTGAATTATACCTGCCACTTTTAAGGCTTCACAATAAACACAGGGACAATGAAGTTGAACAAGACTGAGGCAGTCAGGTGACAAATAGGCAAAGCATGCTGTTGTGTTAGTCACAGTAATGGAAGTTATCAGGGAGAAAATCTTGAAAATGTGAAATATTAAAGTTAGAAACAAGCTAATAAGCTTCTAAAGCCCTCTGGTCAGTAGTTCAGTCACTGTGATCCACATCGGCTGAGGTTAGTTGATTCTCTATAGGTTTTCTTTTGATGTCCTTGACCCTTCTAGCTCCTTTAATCCTTCTTCCTCCTTGTCCACAAGATTCCCCAAATTTCCCCTAATGTTTGGCTGTGGGTCTCTGCATCTGTTTCCATCAGCTGATGGGTGAAGGCTTCCAGATAATATTTTTTTTAATTGGATATTTTATTTACATTTCAGATGCCATCCCCTTTCCCTATTTCCCTTCCCTAGGAAACCCCTATCCCATGCCCCCTTTTCCTTTTTGCTTTTATACAGTTTTTTTAGAATGCTAATCAAAGGCTTTGTAAGTTTGGTAATGCTCAATCAGAAGTATAACCCAATACCTAACCTAGATA
Source organism: Arvicanthis niloticus (assembly GCF_011762505.2). NCBI lineage: Eukaryota > Metazoa > Chordata > Mammalia > Rodentia > Muridae > Arvicanthis > Arvicanthis niloticus. Next base: position 3,727,934 of record NC_047678.1, on the reverse strand, counting down.
TATCAACTATCTTTGACTGGTGGAGACACGTGAACATCTGCCTCCATGTCCCCCCTCCCTCTTTCTCTCTCTTTCTCTCTCTCATCACCTAGCTTCTCCTCTCCTTCTCCTCCTCCTCTCCTTACTCCTTCTCTTCCTCTCAGTACTTCTCCCACCTTAGCTCCTCCTACATATCACCCTTCCTGTTAAAATAAAACTTTTCTCTCAAAATACAATCCAACGGTTTGTAATATAGGGACTGTCCAGGTGTTCAGCAGTCTCTATAAATTGGCTAAGTTTTAGAAGCTATGTTTTGTGCTTTCCATAATTTCAGTTAACTCAGTCATTCTGGATTTCTGACAGGGTTGAAAACTTATAGTCTCATAGCCAATCCTGGCTATTTACTTTGAGAGAAAAGATTTGAGTGGATTGTTTTCAGCTGACATTCACTCTAAAGCCAAGAAAAAAGCCAGGTTCAGAACTAAGTGTTTTAGTTAGGAGAGATGACAGAGGTTCTGGTTAGTCAACAAAATGATGGACTAGGTATTAGGACTATCTTGTACCTCACTGGTACAAATTGGCATAATTATGCTCCAGATAACAGTTATGCTATGTCCCTTTGTGCTAGTATTTCAGAATATTATTCATATTGTCAAGGCAGGGCTGACACTGACTCTGTTGCCTGCCTTTGGATCCCTTTCCCCTAATTGAGCTGCCTTTGTAGCTTTAATAGTAGAAGATACTCCTAGTTCTACTGCACCTTGATAGGCCATATCAACCTTGAGGGTTGATATCCATGGGCTTAGCTTCCCTTCTTCAATGAGAAAGGGAGTGAGAAGGGAGTCAGAGAGGGAGGGACTAAGAGGAGAGGAGAGACAGGAAGCTGCTAAAGGGGTGTAAAGTGAACAAATTAATTAGTGAATGAAAAGAAAAAATTCTAAAGCACACTCACATTATTTTTTGTGACTCAGGGAAAAGACAAGAATAGGTTCGAATTAGTCTTCAGTTGCTTGGTTTTAAGTATGTAATTTCAAACTGCAGAAGTATGCTTAAAAACACTTATACTTTGATTAAAGTAAGTACTGCTTACTAATGTACTTTACACTATTAAATGTATTTTAATATAGTGTTTCCTTATAGATACTATGAAGCAAAATTAGGACCCTCAGTTAATGGACAAGTAGAAGGCTTCTTATACTAACACTTTTCAGATATGGACCATCTCACTGTGGTGAGTACCACACACCTGTGAATGGAGGATCGTTGTTTCTCTGATACATAGAAACAGAGGGTAATGTTTTAGCCATTTCAGCAATTAAATTAAACATCTAGAAAGTATTCTTTTTTGCTTTTCTTTATATATAAAAAATCCTAGCAATGCAAAAGCAACAGTACATATGTTAAAGTACATTGTTCCTACGAGGATGGGAGAGTGGAGTATGTACATGAGGGGATTGGGTAAATGTCTGTGTTGTTAAGCCCGGGTTTTAATTATCATTACATGTGATGCAATAGAAATCCAACCACTCAGATATTTAGCACTTGAATATTACTGATCACTTTATTTACATATAGCGAGAATGACTTATGTTTATCTGGCAGAAACAGACATGGAGGCAGTGTCTTCTTTCTGGAATCCTACTACATACTCCCAGAGAAGACAAGAAAGTATTCTAAGAAAACTGTCTTTCTAGCTATTTTGAAACATGGCATCCTCTGCAAAGCATTAATCTTTCTTGAAGACTCGAAGCCTTAAGGTACAGAAAACAATCACCAAAATCCACTAACAGGTACTGGTTTTAATATAAAAGGCCAGAGTATAAAAAACTACAGTATATCTTGATATTAAGATTAGATTTAATAATTAAAAAGTGTCACTAGCATAACACGTAAAATAAAGAATCTGGGAATAACTGCTAATAAAAATATTTGAAGAATAAACTTTGTAGCCAAGAAAAAAATTTTAAAGATACAAGTGACTGATTAGATGCCTTTTTAATGAGGAGGATGCAATGCTGTTTATATAGCTTTTCTCCTTAGGCAGATCTAAGTGTCAGTGCAGTCCCAACCAAAGTCCCAGCAGGGGTGTTTATGGAAATTGAAAAGCAGGTTTCAGAAATGATGTGAGAATTCAGAGAAACTAAAACACCCAACACGAGTTTGAAGAACAAAAGTGGGCACTTTAAAGATTCAATCTGAAATTTTACTTTTTTTCCCATTTTTTTAAAACTTGAAAATTAGGCTCTTCTCTCAGACAAGATATCCTACTCAAAGTTTTCCCTTCTTACTGGCTCTTTTGTATCCCAGGAAGGCTTCTAGTGGTGGGATTGGGTTCCATTTGGTTGAGTTTTTGAAATTTTCCTTTAAAGAACAGTATTCAAGACAGTGGTTCTGAAAGAGGAACTATAAGTAAGATGATTAGTTTTTGTGGTGCTTTAAGTATGCTTTTCCTATGGGAAGTTGCACTATTAGGAGGTGTGGCCTTATTGGAGGAGGTGTAGTCTTGTTAGAGGAAGTTATAACTGTGGAGCTGAGCTTTGAGGTTCTTAAACTCAATCTCTGCCCAGTGGGGAAGAAAGATTCTGTCTTCTGCTGTTTGCATTTGGAAAAAGCTGCAGAGCTCTCAGCTCCTCCAGCACCATGCCTGTCATGATGATAATGGACTGAACCACAGAACCCATAAGCTGCATTTAAATATTGACTTTTATAAGAGTTTCTTTGGTCATGGTGTCTCTCCACAGCAATGGAAACCCTAAGACAAAAATTTATACACAGAGTCGGGTATTTTGATAAGCCTGATCGTGCTTTTGTTTGGAGGGATGTAGATTTCAGAAATTTATAAAGCAGTGGGAAGCTTTAAAGTGGAGCTTAATGGGCCATAGTAGTAGAAAAATGGAAGACAATGTTTCTGATGTTGTTTTGAACTGTAGGGTCCTAGATTAGAGGTTTCAGGGGTCTCAGGGTTTTAGTATGTAGTCTGGAGACTGTTTTTGTAATATTTTGGTGAAGAATGTGAATGCTATTTGCCCTAGTCTAGAGAGTCTGCCTGAGGCTAAGTTAAAGAGATCTTAACGAATTGCATTGAAAAAAAGGAAGTCTCAGAAAAGTCCAGCAAAGACTGCCCTGTGGTTTACTCGGCTGAATGCACTTTGATCAAGCATAGAAAGCTTAGAAAGAAAAATGTAAGGGAGTGGTGACTTTGGGGCAAGATCCCACCCAGCTATGCTTATTGTTTATGTTTTTGTAGTTAAACAAGGGACAGTTATATCTAGGCATTATTATGATCTGGTTATTGCTTTTATTTGGACATAGGAAACATGATTATTTGTTAGATTGACAAGGGATGGATTGTAATGGCTATCCCCAGTTATCAACTTGACTACATCTGGAATGAACTAATCTTGAATTGGAGGGTACACCTGTGATCCAGATCTTCAGGCTGGAAGACACAGGCTTTTGATCTGGATCTTGACCTGGGATGACAATCGTTTTTAATCTGGATTTTGAGTAGTAGTGCCATGAAAAGATTAGGCCCAGGCATAATGATACAAACCTTTCATTCCAGGAGACATAGGCAAAGATCTCTTACTTCAAAGCCAACCTGGTAAATTTAGGCCCAGGCCTGGTGGTACACACCCTTAATCCCAGCATTCAGGAGGCAGAGCCATGCAGATCTCTGAGTTCAAGTTCAGTTTACAGAAAAAATTCTAGGAGAGTAAAGCCTGGGCAGTGAAGGAGTTGGAAAGCGGAAAGCTGGTGATAATATATTAGAACAAGGGGAGCACGTTTCAACTCCAGCAAACAGCAGTGGAGTGGTATCCACCAGAGCCTAGAGTGCTACAGAGGGCAGAGCTGAAGAAGTGACCCAACCCCTTTAGAAGAGTCCAGAAGATCATTTGTGGATCCTAGATGCTGGAACAAGAAGCTGTGAAGTTGAAGTTGTCTTGGATACACCAAAAGGTGAGAGATTTCAGAGCCTTGAGATACCTACTGAGAAAAGCTGCTAACAGGAAGTGGAACCAGCCAAAGAGAACAAAATTAATTGCTGCTGAATGCTAGATCTTTCAATAGCAGTCAACAATAACAAAGGAGTTAGAGATCTGAAGAGTGCTTTGACATCAGACATGAACTCAGTGAGTTTGGAGTTTGACCAGCTAGGTTTTGGTTTTGCTTTGGTCCAGTATTTGCTTGCTATGATATTTTGGAACATTAATGTATAATGTTCCATAATTAATTAATGCACTATGATTTGTTGGAAGTATGTGATCTGTTCTTTATTTTGATTTTATAAAAGATTATAGTTAAATGATTATATGAATCTCAGACAAGACTTTGAACTTTGGACTTTTAAACAATTATGAAACTGTGATAGACTATGAAGATTTTTGAAGTAGGAGTAAATATAGTTTGCTTTATGCTATGCTTAGGTATGGCCTCTATATGTTCATGTATTTTAACAAGCCTTATGGGGGCCAGGGAGTGGAATGTGTTGATTTGAATATGTTTGGCCCATAGGGGCATATTTTCTGCCATGACTTTCTGCCTTCACATGGGCCCAGAAGCAACACAAACTATGTTAGATTAAAAACTTCTAGAACTATCATCCAAAGTAAATCTATGTTACCCTTACTTGATTTGCTCAAGTATTTTTCATCACAATGGAATATATATATATATATATATATATATATATATATATATATTCCAAGGGATAACATATATATCATGAAAATGTTATACTAAAATATAAGCATTCTATAGCCCCCTTTTTCCTAGTTGGGAGACCTAGTCCCAGGGTTATTAGAGCAGGAGAGCTCAGCATGCCACGCACCAGCTATAGTAGTTAGGAGAGCAGGTCCTGTACCTCAACTGAGCAACAAAGTGAAGCCAGTCCCAAGGATGTGAAAGCAATAGAGCTGTCCCAGCCCCTTGCCTCCTATAGCACTTAAGAGAGTGGGCCCTGTGCTTTCACTGTGCAGCACAGTGGAACTGTCTCTGGAGGCATGAGTACAGATGAGCCCAAAGGCTCAAGAGCACAAGAGCTGACCCAGCTTTCTGATGATGGCAACATTGGGTGGCTTAGCTGGAGAGCTCACCCTGGTAGTGTGGATGAGAGACAGCCTTCAGGCTGACCAGGTCAGCTGACAACCAGTCCCTTATCCAGAAATAGTTTTTTTTTTCCCTCAAATTGTGTGATATCAGGAGAATTTAATGAAAGGGCAATTTGAAAATATATTAACTTTATATGTTGACATTACCGCTAATAATACAGAGAAGCATTGCTACCACTACCTAAAGAGAAAATTAGAGTTCTTATGAGGAGGAAAATGAGGAATCACCTTCAATGATGCTGAGAGATTTGGTCAAGTAATATAGGATAACCATTGTCACTACTTACAAAATGATAGGCTAGTCATGATGAGACATCTGTAATTCCATCACTTGTGAGTATATGACGGGAGACTCATGGCTTATAGGCAAACCTTTGTCATATAGAGATACCTTGTCAAGAATAAATTAATAAAATGATTGCAATTAAAAAATAAAATGAGAAGGGGAGGAGAAGCAGGAAGAGGAGGAAAAATTGAATAAGGAGGAAGAGGAAGAAAGAGGAGGAGAGAAGAGAAAGGAAAAACAGGAGAAGAAAAGCAAGAGGAGAAAGAGAGTGAGAAAGAGGAGGAAGAAGAAGAGGAGAAACAGGAGGAGGAGGAGCTTTTCATTTTTCCTTCAGTCTGTTACTAGTAGTTTCTGAAATTCAGAAATCAAGAGAATTCATTGGTGCTGTGCAGCCTCATGAGAAACAAAAGAATACAGAAATAGATCACCAAATAATCAGGGGGGGGTACATCTAGTGTGTATACAATTAACACAAATGTACAAGACTCTACATTGGTTCACTGACATAAACTGAGGTGTTTAAAATTAAGAGGAAAGGAACTGGACAGAAGAGACAGTAAATACTTGTGTTACTGTGCTTATGTGTTGTAGACAAGTGTATTGAACATGTTCCTGTTTCTAATTATGGCCACACATATAGGGTGCAAGCAATTATCTTTAGGATTTGAAATGAGAATGTTTGGAAACATATATACTAAACTATGAACTGCTAGTCTGTTTCTGTGATTAAACACCATGGACAAGGGAATTTATGGAAAAAAGAATTTATTTTGGCTTACATATTCACAAAGAGAAGAGCCCATCATGGTGAGAAGTGTGGGCACAAAGAACATGCTTGGGGCTGAAAAGAGGAGTCTGAAATCAATGAGCTATAAAATTCTAAAGTTCATCAAATAATAGTGGCTCTCCTTTCTCTAACCATGAGCCATTTTTCACTTTCTCTGTGAAATAATGCCTGATTACCCCTTCATGTTCCATCCTCATATTTTGTCTGTGCATGTTCCCTGAATTTCACTGTGTCATTTTCTATGCTAGGCAACTTGATTGATGCTGGCATCTTCCTTGGTGTTGTGTTCTTTTTGGGTTAATGTATTCCATCAGCATTTTTATCAAATAATGAGTCTGTGGATATCTATTATAAGAATTCATGAATCAAGGGATGAAGGACACAGATGAAAGCTGGTGTCTATCTCATAAATTAATGAAACAGAGATTATGAATCTAAGATGAGTCAAGTTTAGCCAGGCATAAACAGAAATATTAATTTAGAAAAATAGTTTATTTTAGGACTGGATAACATGCTCCCCCTTTTGAGACTGATTTAGAACAAGAGACAGAGGGCCAGGAAGTCTGCTGTTAGATTATGTCTTCTAGAAATGACAGTGAAGACAACCCATGCTACTACAACAATGTAGTTACCTAACCAAAACCTCACCAATGACAATACCAATAGGTGTGCTGTTGAAAGAAGAAATCTTAAGAAGTTCACCCATAGAGAAAGAACTACAGGTAATTAATGACCATTGAGAGATGGAGAATAAGCCTTCCCAAAGGAAGAGAACTTAATTGGTTATCCAGTACAACATGCTCAGCCCTGAAGCACTACTGAATGGACTCTTAGGTTGTATTTGTATATAGCTTGTGTGCGTGTGCGTGTGCGTGTGCGTGTGCGTGTGCATGTGTGAAGGAGAATGAGATGGAGAATAATCAAAGAAAGGAGGCTATCAAATTTGAGAGTGAATGACGGTGGAATATAAGAGGGAGTAGATAGAGAAAAGGGGGGAGGATTGATGTAATTATGGTTAAGTTAAAATTTGTTAGACTCTGGGTTCATGATATTGCCCAGTTCTGCCCTCCATGCATCCTCCCCATTCTCTACATCTACCATAAAAAAATCCAGGGCTGGGTGAAACTGCTCATCCTTCAGGCCAACCCAACTCCCTGTGTCATCTGATTTTATTTCACTTACACCATATTAACCCTTTAGACCCAATCAGCCTGTGATCTGCCCCAACCACTCTGTCCATATCTGAAACAAAATAAACAAAATATGTCCCACATCTCCATATGTCATCACAAATGATAAAAGCATTGTCTATATTCTCTCCCAAATCTATTAGTCCTATAGAACTGTTCACCAATAAAAATCCTCTATGTGAACCCAGAACATAGAAATTAACATAACAATCATAACTTCATCAAGTATTCAAAGAGTTTAATCATAAAGAAATAGCTCAATGAACTTGGAATAAAGTGAAGACTCACACATAAATATGCATAAACACTGTCATCTAATACTTGGCAAATAATACTTGCTTGTCATCTAATAAATTGCTAATAACATAGACTGGAGAAAAAAACCAGCTTTAACAAATGGTGCTTTAGACAAATATCTATCACCTTTTGTGAAACCAACCCTAAATGAATCAAAGACATAAAGATGAAACCTGAGACACTGAAACTGTTAGAAGACAACCTAGGCAGTGCTGTACAGGAGACCATGAATCGGCAGGAATTTCTGAAATAGAAGCAAGTGCTATCCTGACTTTAGTTATAGTTATTTCTGTCTTTCTTAGAGACTTATCTTTTTGTACATATACCAATGCAATGTTATACAGTTTTGCTAGTTTTTAATTTTTATAGATTATTCTTGCCTTTTGAATTCTCCCAAGGCTTGTTGACAATTGTGCTTTCATGTACAATATTTTTTTTCAAGAAAACATCACTTCTTGATTTACCTTGCTTTGTGAAGGCCTTTGTGTGACTATAAGACTCCTATATTGGTCCCAGTGTAGATTGACATTGGGTTGTCACTTAAAGGCTGTCAAAGAGGACAAAGCTTGAAATACATTGTGACATTATTTTCTATGCATATTTGCTATTCTTTCTCTATTCTTTGATGTGGAGATGATAAGTATATATGATGAAAATTTTACATTGAGGACAAAAACCTGCATTTCAAAATGAATAAACACCTCTTATACTGCAGTTGGCCTTTCTCATGATGAGCATTCCAAAAGAAGTAACATAATCAACATATGTGTGTTCCTATGGCTTCATGTTTCTCCAAATTTGCTGTTAGACATTTTGATTTTTATTTATCAGATAAAAAAGCTGACATATTTCAAACCATTGTAGTTTGAATTTACAAAACTAAAATGAGATATGACAACTTTTTGTATACAAGCCAGTTGAATTTCATATTTTGAAAGGCTAATTTCTTTCTATTTTTTTGTCTGTATTTTTCCTTTTGTCCTATTTTGCTTTATTGATTCATAGGAATCTTCATATTTCTTGTACATTTTGGGGACATGAAGCCTCCATTTATGAGGCATATTTTCTCATTCTCTTGTGTATCATTAAATGATAGCTAATCCTTCATTAAATGTATTAAACTTTATCAGCATTTTTGTGTATCTTTTTATTAAAATGATATCCTACTATTCTTCTAAAAGAGTTTGGTCAAAATAGGAATGTCAATACATTGAAAAACATTAATTTCAGCTTTTAAAAACATAATATTGACAATGAGCTTAAAAGACCAAAATAAAATTCAGAAAGAAAACAGAAAAAAGATCAAGAATTCAAAAGGTAAATAATGAAGACGGAGCATGTGAGGTTAAGAGAGCAATGAGTGTTGCATACGACTTCCGAAGCAGACAGGTGCTTTGCAACTGTCAGTAATGTTTGACACTGCCAAGAATCCAAGGGCCAGGAGATTTTAGTGGGACTGCCTTTTCTTTTTCATTCCTGTTAAAATTCTTATTTGCATGCAGGTGTTCCATTCCTCCCTATGGTGGGCCAGTGACTTCCTTTGTCAACAATCCTTGAAAAACATTAATTTCACATTAATTTTTGCCTGTTTCATGAGATTAACTTATCTCTTTCATTAGCTTCAGTCATGCAGTCAGTTTTTATTCATGGAAACACTAGGACGCAGGCTACATGCGTAGCTCAAAATGAAGATAGGCAGACAATTGGACCTTAGTAAGATTCACATAGAGTTTTCATACAAGGCACTGACTTCTGTTGTCCTTGTTTCAACCAGAAGCAGAATCAGCTGTCATTATCCATCCTTCTATTACTTATCCTCTGAGGAAATGAAAATAAGAGCCAAAAGATGAAAAGTTTTAGTAATTATAGTAAGGTATGTTATAGATGCTAATATATTGTTTTGTGGAATGAAAAATAAAAATTTTTTTTGAGACAGGGTTTCTCTGTGTAGCCCTGGCTGTCCTGGAGCTCACTCTATAGACCAGGCTGGCCTCGAACTCAGAAATCCACCTGCCTCTGCCTCCCAAGTGCTGGGATTAAAGGCGTGCGCCACCACCACCCGGCTGAAAAATAAAATTTTAAAATAGAATCTTACTGAATCTCTTGGCCCTGTTTTCTTAATTTGTAACTAACATGAACTCTAAACTACCCAACTTTTCTTAGATAACTAAAATGACATAAAATATCCACAAAAAGAATAAAGTAAGAAGCTAGATTAAAAATACTATGCATTACAGTTTCTTTGCTATATTGGGAGCAGTATCTTCTATGACTAATAGCATATGATTTGTCTTTCTCTATAACTGTGAACTACAAGGTATTCTTAATGAGGTTATTCATATATATATATATATATATATGTATAATAAACTACTCACTTAATCTGAAGAAGAATGACAAGGTAACTATGTTACTAAAAATTATGTTTTATGGATAAACTATTTCTTTTTTGTAATTCTTACTGAAGTTAAGATCTGAAAATTTATTTAAAGATATCTTAAATGTTTTTCTTGCTATTACCTAACACTCTACTTTCCATGGGAGAAATGTAAGTGACCATTAATTGTGCTGGGTGGTAATATATTTCCTACTACATTTTAATTCTCTTGTCTTCTCCCAAATAGCAGGCTGTCAGAATATTTCTGATGTAATTGCAATTGTAACTAATAGCACCTCTCCCACACATTAGTTTGTTTTTTTCATACCCACTATGTGTTCTGAAAACATAAAGCAAACATGTTTACAATTTTATGGTAAATAAAAAAAGCGTTGAAAATTCTGAATAAGTTGGAATGTAATGATTGAAAATTGTGCCAGCACTTATAGAATATAACTCACTCAATAGAAACAAGTATTGACCCCTGCATCACATGTTGTTGCAAGGGTTGTTGGAGAGGGAGCTATTGAAACCATCAGAAAGAAGAATTAATCACCTGACAGAGAAACAGAATTATAATAGAAAAGGAAAGAGAAAGGTGGGTATTGAAAATCTAATGGTCCTATGTGTATGTGTCTGGCTACACATTTAATCTACATTTATAACTATAATATATGTACATATATACATATATATGCATACATATGTATACATGTGTGTATACTGTGCATGTGTATAATACACACACAGGCACACACCTATTTATATATATATATATACACATACATATATATGTCTATACACACACATATACATATATATATATATATATATATATATATATATATATATATAGTCACTAATTCTCTAAGATAGAAACTATTATTTTCCTTAGGCTACAGATGAGATACATGATGTAGAGAAAAGTGAGAGTCATTCATTGATGGGGATTTAGTCTTTCTGATTTCTTTCTCAATTAAAATTAGAGAAATCACCTGAATAAGCAGTAGATGAAAGCCATCTACCAGAAAATAGAGCAACAAGAGGCCTTCATCAGCTCCAACATATAAGTAAAATAGATCCATGTGATGTCAATGATTTTGTTTTTGTAAGATGGAGATCATTAAGGTACAAATACTAACTAGAATAAAGCAGAGGAAGTTAGAGGGGAATGAACTAGAGATGAGTATTGGGAAAAGATTGTTTAGGCTCTGGTTTGATGAGAAAATAGTTGCAGAAAACAAACTCTAATGATGATCGCCTGTCTCAGTTGCAGCTCATTGTATCATGGAGGAGAAATTGCCAGGAGAATTAAAATGAAGTTTGATGTCTTAACTCCTAGCTGAAAAATAATTACATAGAGAGGCTTTGAACACAGAGGAAGCTGGCCTCCCAGGATCTCTAACTCAGGCAGTATCTTAGATAAGGAGACAGCAACACCCACTCCAAACATGTAGTAACTGGGACCCACTGGGACCTACTGTGAGCCAGGAATTCACTCCTGGCCCAGAGCACTGGTTCCTTCCTGTCTGGGCTCAAGCACTGAGTAGATCCCAGGCAGCAGCTCTGCACCCAATCTCACAGAACCCAGAGAAAGCAGAGGTCCCAGGAGCTCTAACCCCAGCAGTATCTTAGGTAAGGAGACAGCAACACCAACACCAGCCCCAAACAGGGAGCAACTGGGACCCACTAGGACCCAGGAATTCACTCCTGGCCTGGAGCACTGGTTCTGTCCAGTCTGTGCCTGAGCACTGAGCAGACCTTGAGCCTCAGCTCTAACCCCAGTAGCAACACCCACCCCACACAGTTCTGGCACAACCAAGATAACAGGAAAGACAGGCTCCAGTCAGAGACAGGGCAAGTAGCACTAAATATATCCAGATGGTGAAAGGCAAGCACAAGAATATAAGAATCAGCAACCTAGGGTACTTGGCACCATTAGAACCTAGTTCTCTCACACTAGAAAGTCCTGAATTCCCCATATCACAAGGAAAGCAAGATTCAGATTTAAAATCACTTCTAATGATGATGATAGAGGACGTTAAGAAGGACATAAATAACAGTCTCAAAGAAATTGAAGGGAACACAGGTAAACAGGTAGAAGCCTTTAGAGAGGTAACACAAAAATCCCTTAAAAAATTACAAGAGAACATAACAGAACAGGTGAAGGAATTAAACAAAATTATCCAGGACATAAAAATGAAAGTAGAAACAATAAAGAAATCACAAAGAGAAACTACCCTGGATATAGAAAACCTAGGAAAGAAATCAAGAATTATAGATGCAAGTATCACCAACAGAACACAAGAGATAGAAGAGAGAATATTATGTGCAGAAGATACCATGGAAAACATTGACATAACTGTCAAAGAAAACGCAAAATGCAAAAAGTTCTTAACACAAAACATCCAGGAAATTCAGGATGCAATGAGAAAACCAATCCTAAGGATAATAGGTATAGAAGATAGTGAAGATTCTCAACTTAAAGGGCCAATAAATATCTTCAACAAAATTATAAAAGAAAACTTCCCTAACCTAAAGAATGAGATGCCCATAAACATACAAGAAGCCTACAGAATGCCAATAGACTAGACCAGAAAAGAAATACCTCCCATCACATAATAATCAAAAAACCAAATGCACAAAGCAAAGAAAGAATATTAAATGCAGTAAGGAAAAAGGCCAAGTAACATATAAAGGCAGACCTATCAGAATTACACTAGATTTCTCAACTGATAATATAAAAGCAAGAAGATCCTGGACAGATGTCATACAGACCCTAAGAGAACACAAATGCCAGCGCAGGCTACTATACCCACCAAAAATCTCAATTACCATAGAGGGAGAAACCAAGATATTCCACGACAAAACCAAATTTACACAATGTCTTTCTACAAATCCAGCACTTCAAAGTACGGTAGCAGGAAATCTCCAATACAAGGAGGAAAATTATACTCTAGAAAGAGCAAGAAAGTAATCCTCTTTTAACAAATCCAAAAGAAGATAGCCACATAAGCAATGCCACTGCTAATAACAAAAATAAAAGGAAGTAACAATATCCTCATCTTAATATCTCCTAACATCAATGGACTCAATTCCCCAATAAAAAGACATAGACTAATGGACTGAATACATAAACAGGACTCAGCATTTTGCTGCATACAGGAAATCCACCTCAGTGACAAAGACAGACACTACCCTAGAGTAAAAGGCTGGAAAACAATTTTTCAAGCAAATGATTCTAAAAAACAAGCTGGAGAAGCCATTCTAAAACCTCCAGCCTGAGAACACAAAGGAAGGGACTCATGGCTCCACCTGTGTAGTTAGTTGAGGGTGACCTTGTCAGGCATTTTTGGAATCAAGCTTGAAAGTGCTGGAAGAAGTGAGTTAGGTTTTAAGCAGAAGCAAGAGGGTGGCTTGATTATAGCTGGTATAACAGCTTTAATTCCATTAATTGTTAGCACCGCTGCTTCTACAAGAATATTGACACAAGGAGTAAAGACAACTGTTTTGTTAACCATCTAGCAAAAAATTGTTACTAATGTATTGAGTATACAAAAGGTTTTATATAGGTATCTGGAACAATAAACGATGCTCTATAACCTATTCAAATTATCTGAAGGAAGTTCAGGGTTCAAGGGTTAGGAGCCATCCCAAATGCCATGACAAATATCATTGGAGTAGTGTCACTTTTGAAATTTACAATGATTGTCATTATAATTAGAAAAAAAGTTTAAAGACACCGGTAGGATATTTGACATAATCCTAACACCTCTCTGGGTGTGTTAACTTTGCATAGTGAGATTATGAATTTAAAGAATGCTGCTCTGTTGACCTTTGATGTTGCAGATAATGCTGATAAAATTATTCATAGCCTGGGGTCACTATTTTTATTTTGGACAAACTCAGGAATGGCATATATAGCTTGATCAGGCTAGCCTCTCTTTTGCTGGGAATAATTTTATTCCTGCCCATCGTGTTAAAGCTTATCTTTAACAACATCAACATGTTGGCAGTCAAAGTACATGGATTAAACCTGAAAATGGACTCCCAGACAAAGTTATTAAATTAGCAGGCTGTCAAGACAAGGACGGGTAAAATTCTGCACAGAGACTTACCAACCTAAGACATAAGTGCATTGCCTTTGATAATGCATATTCAATGATGGGTAAGGAAGGCATTCTTGTCAGAATGACCTAAGACAGGCTCAGTCTTGTTAACAAAATAAAAAAGGGAGAGAAGTGGAGGGCCTAGAAGCTGACATGGACCAAGGGCAAGGAAAGGGGCTGCTTGGCAGAAATATGACATTGGCCAAGGACCAGGAAGTAGGCTTCAAGCAGGAATCTGATATTAGACTAGACAAAGAAGTAATCTCAGGTAGGAGTCTAAATAGTATGCTACAACAAAGAAGTAATCTCAGACAGGAATCTAAATATTAGGCCAGAACAAAGACATAATTTCAGACAGGAATCTAAATTTTAGGCTAGAACAAGGAAGTAGGCTTCAGACATGAAAATGACCTTGGGCTAGGATAGGGAAGTAGGCTCAGATACTTTGGTCATCCTGATAAGCCTTTAGAAACAATGATCATGGGAGTGTTTATGTAACTGGGTTTAATGCCTTGCTTTTTCTTTGGCTATTTGTTTATTGTATTGCTTGTTCCTCGACTATTTGCATGTATTGTATTGCTAGACTCTCAACCTAGAAATTGACCTTAATACATGCATGTAACCAAAATGGTATAAAAGCATAAAGGAAGAGGGGCTATAGGATAGGGGGTTATAGGTAGGGAAAATGGGGACAGGGGATGACATCTGTATTGTAAATAAAAAAAATATCCAATTAAAAAAGTCTTTGCTCCCCATTTACTTTCTGATCTCTGGATCTTGCAAATGTTAGTGATAGATCTGAAAAGATGGACATAGCCGTGTTCTGCTCTCACATCTCAAGGCCACAGTAGGAGTCTCAGGTCATTACTAGGTATTTGCTTCTCCAAAAAAATCAGGATATGTCAAGCACGTGCCACACTGGAAAAACTATCCTGCTTAAATCTGAGATTCAAAGAACCAGTCAATGTCCAATTTCTACACATATAAAAGAATTCCTGTATAGTAGTTGTTTATTTTCCCAAATAATGAGAAAGAACCTTCTCTATGACACAATCATAGCTTGTTGGCTTTTCTCTCTTTTTTACAAAAGTAGAAATGAACTTCTTTGTGAGTAGTATTAATGTTGTTTTATTTATTAATGATGTTTATGTATTAACAATTGTTGATATGTAACTTTTTGCCATTTTCTCCAATAACACTCATTTTCATAGGGAGAATAGAAGGAAAGATTCTCTAATGTAAGTCTTTGGAAGTCACAAGAGCCTTTTCATTATTGTTCTAACAAAAGCAGAAAATAGTTAAGAATTATATAGTCAATTAGTGTTAAGACTGGGAGTTGAGGTTACTTAAACAAAAGATGCTTTTTAAAAAGCCTTCTACAATGTGTGATGAACACAGCACAGCTCTCTGAAAATCATTCAAGAAATCAATTTCTAGATGGAATAACTTCAAGAAGACTACAGGAAGCTCTGATATTTGTCATAGCTTGACCACTGATCTGGTTGATCAAAACATAAAAACCTATTCCCTGCAGTTCTGAAAGTCAGACATCTCCCATCAAGATGTTAAACACGCAACACTCTTTCCAGAAATGTTAGAGAGGAATCTTTCTTTCCTTATTCCTGCTTCTGGCTGAGTCATTTTTGATGTTGTCTGTTTTTTTAGAAGAAGCCTGGATTTTCCTCTCTCTTCACATCACCTTTACCTCACTCACCATTGCACATAAGGCTGATCATAAACTATGATGATGAGACCTGTGTTAATCACAGCTCCAAGGAGTCATATTCACAATTTCTTAGCACATTTATTATCTGGGGACACTATTCAACCAACTACAGAGACTGATGCAAGGATCTTAGGAAGAAGTTTTTCACATAGTTTTTTTTTTTTAATTATTAGTAGAAAGCAATTATAACCTTGCTGGATCATAATGCAAAATATAAAACTTTACCAACATATGATACTTTGTAAAAAAAAAAAAAAAGAACCACATACATATTTTGTTTTGATTCATAATCACAACAAAAAAGATGTGTTAAAATAAAATAAGTTTAGTTTTAGAGAAAACTATCAGTGCACTAGAATTAGGAACTTTAAATAAAAAAAATAAGTTAATGTACTAGAAATTAAAGAGAAGTGTGCCATAAGGGTGCAAAAACCAAAGGCATGCCAGGGGCACTTTGTTGAAATAATTCCATTTAGCATCTTCACACTGGGATACTTAATTATTTGTATTATTCTTATGAAATATTGCATTGATTCTCACTGAGATTGAGTTGATTGTGTTTCTTTTGTGGTCAGTGTTATACCAATATAAAATAGAGATTGTAAAAATCTAAAATATCTGTAATTTTCTTCAGTGTAAAGAGAAAATGGTTTCTTCAATTTAAATATTTTTCATAGTTCCCCAGTTGAAATCAAAAGTTTTGAATAAAGGAGTTACAGAAAGGAGAAATTTTTGCATAATTAATTTTTGTCCTTTAGAACATTCAGGAGAGAAAAATTAAAGAACATATAAAAATGTAGAGAAGAGGAGTGGGAGGAAAAGGAGGAAGTGGGGGAACTAGAACACTCTGTTCCCTTCATCTGGTAGAATATACATCTTTCACCCAAGAATTATCAGCAATAACCGTAAATAGAACACAGTACTGATGAAGTAATTCATGAAGTTTAAGGTATTTTATATATGTTTCTTCTCTAACAATATTGAAACAACACATCAAAACTTTACTTCCAACTTGAATGTAAACTGTGGGAAGTCATCTTTAGAAAAGGGAATATTCAAGACCTTGTGTTTATTGTCTGATGTGTTTTTGGAAACATGTGATAAATTAATTCACCCAGCAGCAATATTTAGTAAGGTCTTAACTTCCATTTTCTTTGCAGTGACTGGTGCTTACCAGTGACTACCAGCTGAAGCAGTGCATAAATTTGAAGGAGACCAGGGAAGAGTGTAAAGGAAGTTTGAGAGAAAAGAAAGGCAAAAGAAAATGTTGTGATTATATTATAATTTTAAAAATAATAATTAAAGAATGTTAAAAATGTAAACTTTGTCTTGAAACACTGAGATTTAGAATGGAATATCATCATAGCACATGCATGTTCTAAATTAAACACTGTGGGTTTGAATATGCTTGGTCCAGGGGGTTGCACTATTAAGCGGTATGGACTTTTTGAAGCAGGTGAGGACTTGGTGGAGGAAGTGTGTCACTGGGGGTGGGGGTGGGGCTTTGAGACTCTCCTCCTAGCTGTTTGGAAGACAGTCGTATTCTCTTGTTTGGCATCAGAATAAGATGTAGAACTCTCAGCTCCTTTAATACCATTTCTGCGTAGATGCTGCCATGCTCCTGCCTTGATGATAATGGACTGAATCTCTGAACCTATAAGTCAGCCCCAATTAAATGTTGTCCCTTATAAGAGTTGCCTTGGTCATGGTGTCTCTTCATAGCAAGGAATCCCTAACTAAGACAAACATTATAATCCATTAGTAGTGTGAAACAAAATTAAGTGCTTTAATGATAACAAGATTTCAATTGATTTTCTGAACAGATCATATTTTTCGGTTCTTTTGTTTCTTTTAATAGAAAAGTAATCTTTGGCTATGTGAGCAATCACTGTTTTCCATCTATTTATATTACATTCAAACAAAAATATGTAGGCATATTGTCAAAAGCCACCTAAACAATATCTACTATAAATTTATCTTGTATTGCTCCTATCTCTGTTGACCTAATTTATTTTTGCATGTATTTAAAGTTATATGAAGAAACCCAGATATTAGTAATTTCTTCATAAATGTTTCCTGTTTCTGACATTTAGAATAATGATGGTATCTAGTGAAGACTTTGTTTTCTTTTTATTTTTTTTCTCAAAGCCAATATTCAAACTTTTATGGTTTATTTTTATTTTTGTAAAATTATTTTCATAAAATTTAATATATTTGAAAAATTACCACATTCTCTTTGCCATATAAATCAATGTCCTTGAATTGAATTAAATAAGATATAATGAAAATTTAACCATTATTCTTAACTGATGTGTACTATATAAGATATGTGAACCCTTCTGTAAATTTCCATATAACTCAGTAAATGTCTCTATTGCTATTCAATAAAGATTACTTAAAAATGATGTGGAACTCCTAGTTCTTTAGGGGATGTTGTAATGTTAATTTTAACTATTAAGTTGAAACAGTATATAATCACCTAGGAAGGGGGACTCAATAGGAGATTATTTACATTAGGTTGTCCTATGTGGATATCTATGAGGGAATTGTTCATTGTATTAAATGATGTGAAAAGACTCAATAAATATGTATCATTATTCCAAAGTTTGGAGATACTGAACTGTGTATGAGTGGATATGTAGGCTGATCTGTCTTCATGATTGCGCAGGGAATATGACTTAGTTGCTTCAAGTTCTTGACACCTTGTTTTCTTCACATTATGAACAGTGACCTGAAAGTGTGAGCCAAACACACTTCTTGTTTTAAATTGCTTTTGTCTGAGTTTTTAAAAAGTTTTTTTTGTGTGTGTTCATTCATTAATATGCTTATATATGTTTCCTTATCCTTATATGTGCTTATGTGCAACATGTATGTTGGTGTCTGCAGACACTAGAAGTAGGATTCATATGTCCTGCAGCTGGAGTTACAAGCAGCTGTAACCTGCTAGTCATATGTACTGGGAACTAAACTAGGGTTGTGTGGGAGAAAGGAAAAGTGCTTATAAACAATGAACTCTCTCTCTCTCTCTCTCTTTCTCTCTCTCTCTCTCTCTCTCTCTCTCTCTGCTCATCATGGTATTTTATCCCAGTAACAAAACATAAAAGTAAGATAAACATCAAACTGATTCTATGTATCAAGGCTATGAAAGGTCATTTTCATAAATATTAGCAACTTCAACTGGATTTAGGTGGGGAGGTAAGATCTTTATGTTATTTCCTGACAAGAGCACTAAAATATAATAATAAACATGTAAACTATACTAAATTATTTAATCAAGGATAGAGTCCCTCATCCTACATATAAGTGTGATATTATAAAAATACATAACCATTCAGACAATTTTTCACTGTTACAATTAATATTCTATAAAGAAGTAAGGTAATTTGAAAACATTCTGTAATTTTTCATGTGGACATCCTGACAGGAGTCAGGGTTGGGGTGAAGAAGGAGACAACTTTCTTTACTTTTAGTATTATTCGATCCTTCTTTTACATTTTTCTCTAATAAGAAATTACAAATCCCGGAATACATAATTTTGAATGGCAATCCAAATGGTAAGCTTGGTTCCAGGACGTTTTGCTATGATTGTGATGAAAGCTAACTTCCTCAAGATGCTTTCACTAAGCCATGGCTTAAACATGTAACTGAAGTGTCATCAGTGGGGCATGGGTCCCAGAACCCTGTCCAAGGGTAAAGAGGAAATAAGGCATTGCACACACACAAACACACACACACACACACACACACACGCACGCACGCACACGCACACGCACACGCACACGCACACGCACACGCACACGCACACACACACACACACAATGATGCTGGGATCAGGTGGATTATTTTTTTATTACTCATTTTACATCCTGCTCACTGCTCACTGCTCCCTGCACAGTCACTCTCTTCCACAATTCTTCCCCTATCCCTCTTCCCTTTATCTTCTGAGTTGGTGGGGCCCACTAGGTATCCCCCTACTCTGGCACTTCCTCTCCCATTGAGGTCAGACAAGGTATCCCAGTTAGAAGAACATATCCCACACACAAACAACAGCTTTTGGAATAGCCCCCATTCCAGTTGTTTGGGACCCATATGAAGACCAAGCTTCACATCTGCTACCTAGGTGCAGGGAGGCCTATGGCCAGACCCTGTGAATTCTATGGTTAGGGATTCAGACTCTGAGAGCCCCCAAGAGTCCATGTTAGTCGACTCTGTTGATTTTACTGTGGAGTTCCTATCCCCTCCAGACCTGCAATTCTTCTTTCTATTCTTCCATAAGAGTCCTCAAGCTCCATTCACTGTTTGGTTCTGGGTGTCTGTATCTAAGTCAGCTGGTCAGTAGAGCCTCTCAGAGAACAACATGCTTCTGTCTACAAGTATAACAAACCATCACTAACAGTGTCGGGGATTGGTGCTTGTCCATGGGATGGGTCTCAAGTTGGGCTAGATATTGCTTGGCCATTCCCTCAGTCTCTGTTCCATTCCCATTAAAGGTAATTGTGAAAACTGGAGATTAATATGTAAAATGAATGAAGTCCTATTCCTATGTTCTCAACCTATACACAAGTAAACTTAAAATATGTAAAAGACCATAGTATGAGATCTAAAACAGTTAGAGGAAAAGGAGAAAATACTTCTATACATAATCACAGGTGTGGACTTATAAAGGACTACAATAACTCAGGAACTATCACCAATAATTAATGAATGAGATTGCTTGAAATTAAAAATATTTTCTTCACCAAAGGGGAAAATATATATATATATATACACACATACACCTCACAGAATGGGAGAATCTTTGCTAGATATGCATATGACAGATAATTAATAACACACACATATATATGATAATATAGTATATAGGATATATAGTATAATGAAATAAATTTTTAGTTCTTAAAATATAAATTATAAATGGAAAATAGACATTTGAAAACATTTTCAAAATTCTTACTGTTCAGGGAAATGTAAAATAAAACTATTCTCTGACTTTTTCACCCTAGTCATAATGGGTATAACCAAAAAATAATAGCAATAAAGGCTAGTGAGTATGTAAGGAAAATAAATATTTTTCCTGGTAGGAATATAAATTAGTCTAGTCACTATGAAGGTTATTCTTCAAAAACTACACATAGACTTACCACATGACACAGCTATATGACTCCAAAATGTATACCCAAATTAGTAAACCTATTTCCTACAGAGATAATCACACATTTATGTTTCTTACAGCAATATAGTCAGTAACCAAGTCATGGAGTCAGTCAAAGAATCTATTAATAGGAATGAATAAAGAAAATGTGATATGTACACACAATGGTAATTTTATTCATTCATAAAGAATAGGATTATATTGTTAAGAGAAATACAGATGCAACTTGAGGTCAACATATTGAGCAAAATATATCAGAGTTAAAAGACAATGGGATCCTAAATTATGCATGGAGCCTAACTTTAGATGAGCACACACACACACACACACACACACACACACACACACACACACACACACTATATGAGAAGGAAGGGTACCAGGGAGAATAAGATGGAGTGAAAAAAGAGGATAGATAGATTTGTAAATGGTTAAAGTACATAATATACCTGAATAAAAATACCCTTATGAAACACATCATTATATGCACTATGTAAATAGCAATTAATTATTACACTAATACTAATGTTACTCTATCTAATTATAATGGTTGTTTTCTACCATTGTTTGGTAAATTTCCAGATAGTAACCTTTGACAACTTTTGTTGTCTTGGCTTTATCATCTATACTGCAGGATAATGATAGCATTTAAGTGTTAGAACATTGTAAAGATTAACAGTATTAATTCTCAAGAATGTTTTAGACCAGTTCCTAACTCATAATGATCCCTCAGTGGACAATAGCTGTGAGTGTTCTTAGTATTGAGCTGCTTATAACTAGCTTGAAGAAGTTCTCGTCTATAGTGTAAATCAGTAAAGTTATGAATTCTCTAGGAAAATGGGCCTTAAAAAGGGAATTATCTACAATTTTAAGTTATTTGCATAGACTTTTTAGATATTTTCAGGGTTTAGGTTTAGAAGAGATATGGGTATTTTTGCTCAGATATAAGTCTTAGAAAGACAGGAAAATAAAGAAGACTGTTAGCTTCATAGGTTAGAATTTATATGAAGCCTTGTAATTTATGGTGGGAAAGTCACCACTTGTGGTCTCTTCACCTAGCATTAAAATACTCAAGACTAAGTCTTGTTTTGAAGAACCCACTGATATGATATATAAAAAGCCATCTGTAAAGAAGCTTGGTTTGGTATTGTTAAAGGAAGAGGAAATGGTTGTTTCATCTACCCCCTTCACCTTCTTTTCTGTCTTCTTTTCCTATTCCTTTTCTTGGTTCTTTTATAAAATGAAATGACTATTTTATTTAAGATTTAACTAAAGGACAAAAAAGACAACCCTCCCCCTAAAAATCCCAAAACAAAACAAACAACCCAGGGTAGAACTAGCCATCTATATGTCTGTGAGGACACTTTATTTGATGTCAAGAGGCAGATTGGGTAAAAGCAATGCCAAAAGCTTGTTTATATGATTCCAACCCCTGCCTGTACTGGAGGTCCAGACTGTAAGTGTTCAAGGTAGTGGGTTGACTTGAAAAGGCTTTGGACCCTTTTGGCTGGGGCAGACACCTAGCTGGTCTGCTCCTGTGAAGACACCATATCCTGAACCACCCTAGAGGAACCACTGTACTCAGAGCAACAGGAACCACTGCATTCAGCAGCAGGGGAACCACTGTACTCAAAGCAGAAGGATTTCAGGATCCCAGAGGCAGCCTGA
Source organism: Arvicanthis niloticus (assembly GCF_011762505.2). Lineage (NCBI taxonomy): Eukaryota > Metazoa > Chordata > Mammalia > Rodentia > Muridae > Arvicanthis > Arvicanthis niloticus. The sequence goes on along the minus strand of NC_047678.1, from coordinate 3,705,252 downwards.
GTCACAGGAGCTCTTTCACTCAGGATCTCAGGATCACAGGATCACTGAGACAGCTGAACTCTGAGGAGTTCTGACACAAGCAAGATAACTGGAAAGACAGGCTCCAGTCAGAGATAGTGAGTGCAGGTAGCACTAGAGATAACCAGATGGCTAAAGGCAAGTGCTTAAACTTTATTTAATCAGGCTGCCTGCTTAAACTTTATTTTATCAGGTTGCTGTTATAAAGACAAGCAGGTGGGAAGGTCATCTAACAGTCAAGGTCCAGGATCATCCCATAATTGCAAAGTTCTCTATGTCCACAAAAATTTTCTTAGCCCATACCACTTATCCAAATATTTTCTCACAAGCAAGAGGGCAATAAAAGATTTCTCTGTTCAAGTTGCTTATCTGGGTAATATTTTCTCTCAGGCAGGAGGGCAATAATGCCTTGGCTCCCAGCAGAAATGGATACATAAAATGTGGTACATTTACACAATGGAGTATTACTCAGCTATTAAAAATAATTCGTGAAATTCTTAGGCAAATGGGTGGAACTCTAAAATATTATCCTGAGTGAGGTAACCCAACCACAAATGAACACACATGGTATGCACTCACTGATAAGTGGATATTAGCCCAAAAGCTTGCAATACCTAAGCTACAACTCTCAGACTACATGAAGCTCATGAAGAGGGAAGAACAAAGTGGGGGTGCTTCGGTCCTTCTTAGAAGGAGTAACAAAATAGTCATGGGAGCAAATATGGAGACAAAGCATGGGACAGAAACTGAAGAAGGGGTCATCTGGAACCTGTTCCGCCTGGGTATCTATCCCATGTGCAGTCACCAAAGGCAGACCCTGATGTGAATGCCAGGAAGTGCATGCTGACAGGAGCCTCATATAGCTTTCTCTTTTGAGGACTGCCAGAGCCTGACATATACAGAGGCAGATGCTCACAGCTAACCATTGATCTGATCATGGGGTTCCCAGAGGAGTTAGAGAGAAGACTGAAGGAACTGAAAGGGTTTGTGGCCCCATGAGGAGAGCAACAATACCAGCCAACCCAAGCTCCCAGGGTCTAAAAACATCAGCCTGGGAACACATAGGGCACAAAGAACACCTGGGAACATCCATGGCTTCTTCTGTATATGTAGGGGAAAATGGCCTTGTCAGGCATAGGTGGGAGAGGAGATGCTTGGTCCCATGAAAGCTGGTTGTCCCAAATTTGGTGGAATTTGAGGGTGGGGAGGTGGTAGTGGTGGGTGGGTGAGGGCACATCATCATAAAAGCAGGAGGAGGGGGGATGAAATAAAAGGTTCCTGGGTGGAGGGGAAATGGGGAAAGGGGATAACATTTGAAATGTAAATAAAATATCCAATAAAAATTAAAAAGAAACTTCACTGTCAGTAATGTTTCATTTCTTGATCTGTGTGGTAATTACAAGAGTGTGCTCATTTTATAGAGATCTAATGAGCCACATTCTTACTATATGTGTAACATATTTATATATTAATGTTATGTTTTAATAAAATGCTAAATGTGCACAAAAATGGCTTTGGAGATTTGCTGGCAGTTGCACACACAGAAATTTTAATTTGTTCATTTGTGAACTTTTGTGCTCTCTTAACTACCTCTTATTTTCCTATTTTTCTTAACCACCTCTTACTTTCCTGTTTTTATTTCTGAAAACAAACTCACATTTCCAAAGGGCAAAGTTACAGCTGGAAATGAGGATATGTAAGTTCCCAGGGGCCATCCTGGGGAGGTTGGCATTGTAATAAAACTGAGAATAGTCTAAAGGACAGGAGAATGACACTGACAGTAATCTGAAGATTCTGCTGTTACTCTTAATTTTATGAAGCTGTTCTCGTTATAATTAATAATCCCTTATGAGTAGCAGGAAACAGTACTCAATCTTCACATTTAAACTACACAATTTTATACTTTTTTAGAATCACAAAGCAAGGCTAAATATGAATTTGTCAGTAGGATACAGGCTTGGCAGCAACATATCTAGAGAAATGCAGACATGCACACAATATATTTATTGAATTCTTAATAAGATTGAATAAAGTGCATCGTATAGAAACCTTTGCCTCACATGCCTCATCCATCAGTGATTCCCAGCCTCTGATGTGCAATGAAATCATTCAGGGGCCATTAAACATAACAGTGCTCAGAATAACTGGATTTTTCTGGGAAACAATCTTCCATTAAAGTTCCCAGGTGAGCGAATACACACTTATGGCTGCATCTTAGGCAGGGACATTGGTTCCCAGGTTTCAGTCATAATCTTGATTATTGTCTCCAGGCTTGCTCTTTGTGGTGATGATGGACAATCTCCCAGTGTCATACAAGACCCCAAGTGGCATACATACAAGAGGATGTTCCCTCACACACTCACCCACTCCCACCTCCCCACCCTTGATTCCTCAACACTTGAGTCATCCAGCCTTTACGGGACCAAGGATCTCCTCTCCCATCTATGTCCGACAATATTAACCAAATATTAGCTAATCCTAACTCCAACCCTAACCTAACCCTAACCCTCAGGTCCTTTATGAGCTAAAACTTCTACCTTTTATGTTGGCTCTTAGAAGCTTTGCCATGCTTTGCAGTATATTTGTGATTTTCATGAGTAGAATTCTTAAATCAGATTGCTTGAAAGGTGAAGATGAAAACTTGAATAAAAGCAGACTTTAACAATTATGGCATCATTTATTAACAATTCCAAAATATCTTCATAAAATATTTCTGGAGTTATTAACATTTTATACTTAAAATATTTTTATTAATTGTTTGAAAATTACATATATTGATTGTGCTTTGATCATATTCACCAATATCTGTTTCCTCTGAATCCACCCCCTAAATCCATACATACCTAACTCTGTGTCATATGTGTCATCTTTTTTTTTTAACTCACTGAGTCTCATTAATGGTGCATTTACACTTTGGGATTTATGGCTATATATTAGAGTATTTTAGACATATTATGACCTATAGCATTGACCAACAACTCCAGTAGAAGAAACACATTCCTGACAGTAAGCTTTTATTTTATAGCCTGTGATGTTCAGTATCTACTGCATTATTGTGCTTCCAGGGTGCCACAAAAGCCTTCAAACTGGCAGACCCTTCCTTTTTGCCTCAGCCTATGGCTGCCACAATGAAATAGCCTACAGGAGCTGTCCAAATTGTCAGCTCCTGTCAAAATGGTGACACCATTACATCTCCTCAGCCAGCAATAGTCACAGGAGCTGTCCACGGTAGAGGGTTTTCTTTCCCACTTCAGCAGGAGCTGCCCCTCAGAAGCTGTTCATGGTGCCAACAACTTTCCTCCCTCAGCCTATAGCCTTGGTGAAACACCACTATGGAGCTGTTCACAGTGGCAACACCTCTTCTCCACCTTTTCCAGCAGCCCCACAGAAATGGTGGCTTAGCAAAAGCCAGCTGCAGCCGGGAAGGACATCCTACCCTAATCCACTTTGCAGTGCAAAGTGTAGGGGGGAAACAAAACAAACAACAAACAAACAAACAAACACCCCACCAATCCCTGACCAGTAAAATCCACCAATCTCTAATTTTCTCTCAAAGCCCCACCAATGCCTGAAGAGGAGAACCCACCAATCCCTGAACAAAATATCCCATTAATACCTGAGACTCTCAAGCTCAGGACTTGAAATCCTACCAATCATCACTCTGGAAATTTCTGCCCTGAGGAGCCCTGCCTCCTCAAAACCCTATATAAATATTGCTGCCTCTTGTTTCCACTCCCTGCTGTCCACTTCTGGGAACAGAGGACAGACATCTCTGGATTTGTCTTTCCTCTTTCTGAATTTTTCCCTTCAATAAATATCCTTTATGAGATATACTGCATGAAGTTATTCTCTTGTTGAAAGAAGAAAAGAAGCAAAGAAGAGAAGGAACAGGACTGAGGCTCCTAAGCTTTTTAGTTCAGCAGAGGACAGACTCTCCAGAGAGCTGTGATGCCTCTGATGAAAAGGTTTCCTCAGAGATGTGTAGTTTCTGGGCCCTTGTGTCTCAGGATACTCTTCCCATAAGATACTGTCCCATCTCAAACCTGTGTGGTTCCTAGGCTTCTGAGTCCCTGGATATTCTTCCATCTCAGCAGAAACATTTAAGTGTGTGTGTGTGTGTGTGTGTGTGTGTGTGTTATATATTTATTTTTTTAAAAAAGCTCCTGCAATAATAGGTTTTCATATGCCTTTTTCATAAAGACTGATATTTTTTTAAGTGACTGACTACTGATGTTTAGATTACATTTATATAGAGTTCCATGTTTCCTTAATTTTCTTTATTGGAGATTTGTCCTGATTCCTTTAGTCTTCTGTTAGGAAAAGAACACTGAACTTCTATTTAAATTACTTAAATGGAAGAGCGCACTACTGAGCAGTAAATTTCAAGTAAAGATTCTATAGAAAGCTTATTTCTGTTTTATTACTGTAACATAGAGGTTTATGATTCCTGGCTTAAATTCTGCTTGAAGCTTGTCACGTAGGAGTAATGGTAAAGTGAAAAGAAAAATACCTTAAATTTAAACTGTTGAGTAAGGCTAAAATTTCCCCAGAAGCCAAGAAACATTTAACTTCTGGTAGTGTTACTTAGGAAAGATATCAGTAGAAAATTAAAAAAGGAACATAGACCTTTAGTTTTTAGAGACTCAAAAATTTTGGTTTGAAAAATTCAAGATATAAATATTCCTCTTGAAAATAGCTTCTGTAATTTTTCTATTGATTTTATTTACAAATTAAATGGAACTTCACAAAAATTTTATATCCCTTGGGAATTTCACACCTCCTTAAGGGTTTAGAGAGATGGCTCAGAGATTAAGAACATGTACCACTGTTATAGGGGATCAACATCAGAAAGCTCCCAACTTAGAGCAAGTCCAGCTCCAAGGCATCCAAAACCTTCTTCTGGACTTTCCAGTCTCCTGTAGTCATACACTCACATACTTACAGAATAACATACATATATTCATATAATTTAATAAATATAATAACTCTTGTAAAATGAATAACCTTTATTTACTATGGTACTTTTTATTTCTATCTGCCAGTCACCAGTGTCAAAAACCTAAAACTGGAGATTCAGTAGAACTGTGGGTCTCAAGCGTATATGGTCTAAATGTGCCGTGATCGGGCATTCTGTGGAGATTTTATTTGCATAACTTTTCAAAGTAGAGGCATGGAAACAATGAATAACATACACAGTATTTCTTATTACTGCTTCTTTGGGAGAGGAAACTTCATCATCATCTCCTCCTCCTCTTCTTCCTCCTCCTCCTCCTCCTCCTCCTCCTCCTCCTCCTCCTCCTCCTCTTCCTCTTCCTCCTCTTCTTTCTTCCTTCTTCTTTCTTATAAAAGGTAACATTTAATTAGTTCTGGCTTACAGTTTCAGAGGTTTAGTTCACTATTATTGTGGGAAGCATGGCAGCATCAGGCAGACTTGGGGCTGGAAAGCTAAGAGTTCTACATCTTGTTCAGAAGACTATCTTCTGCTGGCAGCCATGAAGACTCGATTTTGCATTGAGTAGAAATTGAGTACTAGGAGACCTCAAAGTCAACCTGTACTGTGACACACTGCCTCTAACAAATCTACAGTTTCTCCAATAACACCACACCTCCTAATAGTGCCATTTCCCATGGACCACATGTATTCAAACTACCAAATTCCACTCTCTGGCCCCTACAGGCTTGTTCAAATATGCGAGTCTATGGGGCCATACCTAGCCATAGCATAATTCAAATTACATTTACACCAACTTCAAAAGCCCTTATAGTCTATAGCAGTGTCAACAATGTTTAGAAGTTCAAAGTTCAATGTCTCTTCTGAGATTCATGCAGTCTCTTTACTCTAATACCTTATAAAACCAAAATAAAAAAAACAGATCTCATACTTCCAACATCACAGGATATAGATTATCATGCCAAAATGTCATAGTGAGGAAATACTGGACCAAAACAGGACAGAAAATTAGATGTGCAAATTCCAAATTCTGCATCTCCATGTCTGTTGTCAAAGTGTTCTTTATATCTCCAACTCCCTTCATATTTGATGACTTCAACAAACTTCTTTCTCTTGAGCTGGTTCCATTCCCTCTTAGCAGCATCCCTCAGTATGGAACCCATGCTCTGGTATCTCTAAAATCTTAGGGTATCCAAGGCAACTGGTGGCAAATGCCTAAGAAAATCAATGTAAAGGAGGACAGGTTTATTTTAGCCCACAGTTTCAGAAGTGTAGGTCTTGTCAGTTGGCCCCATCACTGTGTTTCATGACAGAGATGTCTTACTGGAACAGACTACTTGCTTCATTGTGGCCAGTATATAAAGAGAAAGAGAGACATAGTCAGGGACAGAAAGGGCCAAGGATAAGATATACCTGTCAATGTACACCCTCAGCAACATAATTCCTTCAGTTAGGCTCCACCTCCTCATAGACCTTTTAACTGTCAGTTGATCTATTGATAAAGTTAGTGAGTAACTTGATCTAATCACCACTAAATACTGTGGACAAAACTGTCTACACATGAGTCTTTTTGAAAGACACTTCATATCCAGACCCATAACCATGTCTGTAAAATAAAATATGTTTCTTTCCTTTTGGCCACATAATTCCCAACAGCAATGATGCTGAGACTAATTATTTATTATTAATTGTAGAGAGCTGCGATGTGCCGAGCTGTAAAGATGTCGCTGGTTCCCCACACCCCCCCCCCACCCCCGCCTGCCCGATGGCGAGTGCTCTCGAAGAAAAACAAGTCCTAATATGGACAAGGCTGGTGATCTGTGCTGCTTCCCCTTAAGTGTGCCTATCTGCTGCCGCCAAGTAGCTTGCCGGGGTAGGTTGCTCCAGGAGTATTTAGCCTGTGGGCGGACTTTCGGGGGAGGGAGGGGCAGAAGAAGATACAAAGTTCCTGAATAAACTGCTTGAGGAAGAGCTCTTGCATTGTATCTTCCTTGCTGGACAAGGTGGGTGCGACAATTAATAGCTTAGGCCATAATGTTGGCTTATTCCCTGACTAGCCTGTAAGGTACTTAACCCATTCAAACTATTCCACGGCTTAGAATACTCTGAATACCAAACTTACCTTCATGAATAGCAACCCCAAAATCAAGTTATTACTATTACACTATAACAGTTAAGTACTTGGTTAGTTACTCTCCTTCAGTCCCAGCCTGCTTTTTTCTTAGCATCTTCTTCAGTGACTCCCTCTGCATCTCTCTTGAATCTTTCATGTATACCTCTTCTATTTCCCAGAATCTTCTTCTTTTGCCAGTATCCCACCTCCTATTTACTGCCTCATCTCATTGACTATTGCCTTGTTTTATTGACAGGTGATACTTATAAAAGACTATCTGTGTAAACTTTTAATTTTGCAGACAGGACATTAGTGCTCTGGTCTTTCATATCACTTTGGACCTTCTTTCTGCTTACTCTTGTACACATGGAGACCTGACCATTTCTCACTAATGATCTTTCTCACAACCTAGGTGATTTCTCAGATATCCCTTTCCCCATTTTTTTCCAGTCAAGTAATGCCAGGAGTTATTTGCTTTTAATTTTATTCTTCAAATGCATCTCATAGTACTTAATGGTTATAGTATAATAGTAATAATTTAATTTTGGGGTTGCTATTCATGAGGATAAGTTTGGTATAAATGTTCAGACGTCCTGATAGCTAGTTGATCCATAACTTGTGCATAATACCTACTTCATGGTGTTTATAGTACTAAGTGAAATGATGTGGTTCATGATGTGGTTATCATGCTATCTAACATTTTGATAAATATTATGTAATTTTGATTACATTATGCATCTTTATCAAATACATTTCTCCTTTGTCTTTTCCCCTCATTTTCTTCTCCCCAACTTGCTTCATTTCTTCTTTTTTTTTTTCTTCATGGTGATATAGCCCAGTCTGGCTTTGTTCTTGAGGTCTACTGCTACAATTTTGTTAAAGAGTATCAAATGTGCTAGAAGAGGTATCTAGATTATTTAATGTTTAACAAGGGCTCTTGACTGTGTGAGAAAATTGATGAATCATACATAAGTCATGATTTTTTAAATTATGTTGTAAGTTACTTTGGTCTATGGTAATTAAACAGGTAATACCGTGAGAGTTTTATAAGATCAGTTAGCATGACAGTGGTCAATAGTATTTAGTTAGGTAGGATCTTTTAACATTAATAAAAATTATTAAAAAATAAAATCTGTGTCATCTGATTAGGGTCAGAACTGTTCATAATGTCAAATACTTCAGTTGAAACTTCCTGGGACTGGGGTCTAGTAGATATTTTGGAGTCATCTTGCTAGCTTCTTTTCTGTGAGAATATTCTCACAGAACATTTTGCAAATATTGGACAATAGTTCTCTCTATAACATTGGTCCTCTAGTAATATTTGATTGACATAAGCTCAACATCAAATTTGGACTTAAAACCCTTTCATTATGGTGACATGAAGCCAGATGTATAACATTGGTTTGTAATCACAATACTTGTGATTCTAAGACAGGATAATTGCAAGTTCAAGGCCACTCCAAGTTACACAGATAAAACCTACCTCAAAATGTTGATTATGATGATGTTAATGATAATGATGATATGATATAAACAACAAATCAACTGTGTGTGATCAGAGGTATACGAAGTGTGGACTTAGATATTTATTTTAATGATTCAATTACAATGGAAGGGCTATCAACTGTGGATACTAAGATTTATAGTTCCTGTGCCATACTATACCAACAACTATTTATCCACCGTTTTAAGCTTTCTGTAAAATATCCAATATTCTAAACTCTCTTTCACTGTTGAACTATTCTTTTGCTAGAGCTACCATGGTACCTAAGTCTTTTATTAAAGGAATTATGGCACTATTATGAAAAAGCATACAAGGAGTCAGCTAATTCGCCAATTCTCATGAAGATAAAGAAGTCAGAGAAACTCTTACATTAAGAGCCTGTATTCTAACACATAAAAAACGTGGAGATAAAGAGTAAAAATTAGTGTTCAGTCTCTGTGAGTATCATTTTGTCTCTAGTATTCATATAAGTTACGGTAAATTTAAAATCTATAATAAATTACAATGGAATTCATTGTTTAGAATTCTCATGTATGATGTTTACTCCTACAGATATTACATTTTGTTTTCTATGTTCTTATTATACGGTTAATTTTCTGCTATGACTTATGCAAAATGATCATAGATTTTCAAAATACTATAAATGGCTAAAGTCTCAAATTTATCTCCCTTCAGTTATTAGGTATAAATAAAAATATTTAGACAGGGATGATTCAAAACAGATTAGGTGAACATTTAGGCAAATATTTACTGAGGCCTTAGTGTTATAGGCTACTTCTTGGTAAATCTTTTTCAATGGGAAACACAGTAAAATACATACTTAAAATAATATATATATTGTTAGAGAATGCACAAAGATAAGAATATAGCAAGAAAAGGAAATACACGTGCATGGTGTGATTTTGTAATTTTAGATGAACTTATTCCTAATGATATTCTGCTATACTCAAAGATGGTGCCTTATCCTTTGTTGTTCAGAGAGGCTTCCTGTGGCAGCAGTTGGGAGTGGGTGCAGAGATCCAAAATAAGACATTAAGGCAGAGAGAGAGAGAGAGAGAGACAGAGAGAGAGAGAGAGACAGAGAGACAGAAAGACAGAGACAGAGAGAGTCAGAGTCTAAACTGCAGGTTTCCATCAGGTCCCTCCCCTAAAAAATCTGAGAACCCAAGGAAAGAGAGTGAGGAAAGATTGTAGGAGTCAGAAGGGGATGGAAGAGACAAGGAAAACATGTCCGGGCTGAAATCAATTAAGCAGGGTTCACATTGGTTCACAGAGACTAAAATGACAAGCACAGAGCCAGCATAAGACTGTATGAAGTCTCCTGCCAGGCAGTGGTGGCGCACGTCTTTAATCCCAGCACTTCGGAGGCAGAGGCAGGTGGATTTCTAAGTTCGAGGCCAGCCTGGTCTACAGAGTGAGTTCCAGGACAGCCAGGACTACACAGAGAAACTCTGTCTCAAAAAAACCAAAAAAAAAAAAAAAAAAAAAAAAAAACAAAAAAAAAAAAAAAAAAAACAAAAAAAACAAAAAACAAAACAAAACAAAACAAAAAAGACTGCAGCAAGTCCTCTGCATATAAGTTATGGTGGTTAGCTTTTCTTGTATGTGTGTGTGGTACTCCTGGCAGTAGGAGCAGATATACTGTATCTTTGACTCTTTAGCCTGCTTGTGAGATTATTTTTCTCCCATTGTTTTGCCTTGTCTTGTATTATCTTGTAGATCTAGGGGAAAAGAGAGGTTGGGAAGGGTGTCTGGGGGGAGTGGGCAGAGGGAAGAATGTGGTCAGAATGTATTATGGAAAGAAGATTCTTTTTTCAGTAAAAAATAAAATAAAAACAGAAAGAAAGAAAGAAAGAAAGAAAGAAAGAAAAGACAGAAAAGAAACAGAAAAGAAAGGAAAAGAAACATCGTAAAAACCACTGGGAATAGCTAGCATGTTCAAGAGACTGAAGTTCCAGTGCAAAGGCCCGGAGGCATGAGTGTGTACAACTTGCATCAGTTTTTGAAATAGAAAAAGAAAGAGTGTGTAGAATGAATACAAGGGACATTTATGATCAATGGGGACAGCAAGGTAACAGGTGATGGGACATAGCTTGTACCAGTCCTTTGACCTTTTACCTTTGTCTTTTATGTTAATGTGAAAAAACAACATGAATTGAGGATAGCAAGAATGTAGTTGGACTTATGCATCAATCAGTTTAATCTCTGAGCAGGTGTGTGATACAACAGGGGTTGGTTAGGAACCCTTTCCAGGAATCTAGGTGATAGAGAGAATGACACAAACAAGACTTTCTGTTTCCCAATAGATTCCCTCGAATTAAAACGTATTCCATGAATACAGTTCAAATAATGTCAGGGTGAAGGAGTTCATCCAGGTGGAAGGGCATTCAGAACGGAAGTTTCTTTTATATTTGTCCCAGGCATCTCTCCCTGGCTATGATTGTTTTATACATTTTTTTTTTGAGATCAGGTTTGATGAAGGTGACAGTCAAATAAAAAGTAGAAGATAGACATCTCCAGATGTTAGGAGTTCAAGGAACTTGGGGATTTTTCAGGGCAGGAAGAGGAAACTTGGGGATGGAAGGTTCCATATGCAGGTCAGTGCCCTGATCTCTCAGAGTGGTAGATACTGGAGTGAGATAGAAGATGGGCTGGATATGTGGATTTTTGTCTTAGAAACACCATGGGTGTAATCACTCAAGGCAACTTTTCTGTCTGGAGTTTTTCAGCATGAAAGACTTCACACCACATGGAATTGTTCACCAATATCTTCTGTCTGTGTTGTTTATTTTGTTAATTTGTTGTATTTTTGCATTAGGAAAATTACAAAAGAATTTTTGTTCTTTTTCTTTTTATAGTATAGTGAAGTGACTCAGGCATCCTTATATTTGCCTTGTTTCAGTGAGCTTTCACATCTAAAGTATTTAGGGATGAAGTGTATTATTCAAATGTTAAGTGTCTCTTGGTAGAGTTTGAATTAAGGTTGTTTAAAAAGTCCCAGTCTTGTTGTGATGGCCTCCTGCATGATTAGTCATTTTATTTAAGATTAAAATGTATTATTTATTGCTATTTTGCCAAAATTAGCAGATGGGTTGTTGACTAACAGTTAACAGAAAACATAAGGTTTGAAGCAATTGATTCAAATTCAACATGCTCTCATTTGCGTGCCAAAGCTGAGTGCATCTGTGAACATGAAATTTTTCTTTGCAAATAAAACGGATTTCAGATGAGAGGCTAATTCCATTTGGCTTTCATAAATAGTAAATATCTGCTCAGTGATCCTGACTTTCTTTGAGAGCTTATCACCACCCACTAAGTCAGAAGGCAGAGATAATTACTTTCCTCTCATTTAAAGTCAATGTCCACTTTCCACAAACACAGTTTTTCTGAGTCTACCAACATTCAGTGCCTGTTGGTCAGCCTGCAGAAGGAGGCTTCATTATGGCTGCTGGTCCTTATTGAGGCGTGGGTGTGGTCAACATTTTTAATGTTTTAGAAGAGAAACCCATATGCCCCTCTCTTTGGAAAGACAAAGTCTAGAGCCTTGCCTTTCTCTTTCATAACTAATCATTTAGGAAGAAATAGTTTCTTCATCTGAGTTTCTTATGTACTATATTTTAAAAATTAATTATCATTATTTCTTTATTCATTAATTCTTTTGTTAAGGTTTGAATATAAAGTTTGTTCCCAAAAGATTATTATTTTAAGATTTTGTTCCCAGTTTGTGAGGCTGTTGAGAAGTAACTGGATCCACAAAGACAATAACTTTATTAAAATTTCTATCCGGGGAGAATGAGATGGAGCAGCAGCTAAATGCATTTGCTCTACAAATCAGGTGACTTCAGTTTGGTAGCTGCACCCCATGTAAAGGTGGAAGGAGAGAACTGGCTCAATAAACTGACTATGTATGTGTCATGACACACATGTACACACAGATATATACACACAACATGCTAACAATAATAAATAAATAAATAAATAAATAAATAATTTAAAGATGTCTTTATTGATTGGGTACATGCTGAAAGGGTATAGGTCACTGGATGTATCTTTAAATGGTAAATCTTGTTCTGGGACCTTTCCTATTTCTTTTTGTTACAAGGCCATTAGAGGGTGAGCACCTTTTGTCTGCTATGTCCTTTTGCTGGTCATGATGTTTTGTCTCAACATAAACTAAAGTCAATAGATCCAGCTGATCATAAAACCTGAGATCATGAGTTAAAATAAATCCTTCTTTTAACCTTTCCATATCAGGTATTTGTCACGGACATGCAACATGACTAGAACTCCCACTCCTTTCTCACCTCCCCATTCCCTTTCTTTCTCCCTCCATCACTCTCCTTTTTCTTTCATTATATACCCAATAAATATGTATTTATTTATTGTGTCTGGCAATTCTGGAGTCTGACAGTAAGAAACAAATTAATATTTTCAATGTCTTTCATTAAGTAACTTACAAGTAACAATAAAACCATCAGTGAATCTTAAGGAAAATAAGAGTCAACATCGTTCAGTGGAACAGTCTGCAGACTCAACTTCCTGCTTGTACTCCCGAACCCTATAGTTTATTTTAAATATAACAGATAGATGAAGTGCAAATGTGGATTAGGTCAGGTAATTTCCAAGTCTAAATCCTTGGATGGCTTCCAAGCACATCTAAATTTCTAAGTCTTCCCCAAAGTAGCCCCCAACATGGACAATTCTACATGACTTACCGCGGGCCTTTGATTTCCTCAACATCACACTATATATAACATATTAATCTTACTTTAAGAGCTGTCAAACATATTCCTGTTGAGGGGACTTTGCAAGTATTCCTACCTTCTTGAAATGACTTTTATTATATTTTCTTGTGATCTGTTCTTGCTAAATATCTAATCAAATGGTGTCCGCTTCCTCCCATAGCCATGCATACACTTCCACTCTTTCTGAATCAATAGTACCCCATAGTTCTCTATACTTCTCTGGCTAGAGGAGGGTACCATGCACAGGAACTAGAATATTAGAGCTATAGCTGGGGTTCATGCCTTTTTTTGTGTATGAACCAGCTTTGATAACATTTGAATGTGCCAAGCAGCATCCAAAGAGAGAAACAATCAATAGCCATAACCAGCTGTGATGCCTACAAATCACAATATAAGCAGCATAGCAAGAACTCCCTAAAAGTGCAATAGTGGCACTCATACCTTGGCAATAACCAAGAGCTCTCTAATTGGACTTAAGGCCTACCTGATAAGAGGAAAATGATTCCTGGTACTAGAAACATAGTGTGTCTAGTGATCTCATGTATTTTGAGAAGAAATTAGTTCTGCCACTTTACTAGATCAATTTAATTCCTTTCTGCAATTTAAATAATTATCCCCACATCTACAGATAAGTGCAGCTCTCACCCTTCATTAAATATGCTTCTCTCTGTAGCAGACAAAAAGCAAATTTTTTTCATCTCCAAAATAAAAATATAAGCTATTTCTAACTCATATCTTTACTACTTAATGTCATGTACCTTCTAAAGTTCTCTTTTTATTGGAAAAAAGTTCACTGTGATCATATTTTAATTACAGTTAAGCTGCAATTTTAAAAATTTGTTAGAAGACCAGAGTGCAAACAATAAACCCTTCTCCATTTTATTTACCACAAATGTTTGTTATTTCTCTGAATGATACCTACGCTGTTTTGCCAGAAAAATCTATTAATATCACCAAATTTGCATTTTTATAGCAATTTTCTCAGTCTTAACAGCACAAGAGTACACATTCTGACAGGTCCCAGGTAATCTTTAAGAAACTGTTATAGGAGGTATGTAAAAATGAGTATGCCACCTTAAACCATCATCATATTTGGGACCTGACAAACTGCTACTATCTGCTCTAGATATGGTGCTCACTAAAAACCCTCAATGGCTTATGGTTTATTAAATAGAAACCAATGTCCAGGAACAGTCAGTAATAACTTACTCTTTGTATGGGTTTTCAACATGCTTTCCTAGATCCTACCAGTAAATGTGTTTTAAATACATTTGAACCTGACATCACTTAAATGGAAATTACATCTTTTTATTTTGTAGTTCTTTGATTGCTTTCCTTTATTGTTTTGAGAATTTTTGTTGTTGAGATGTTATCTGTCATATTAAGTACTAAAACTATTGCTCAAAGCAGTATTATTTCCAGCCTATGTTTTAATATTTAAGTTATTTACCAAAATGCTTTTAATATGTCAAGGTTAGAAAATTTACATGGATCGAAATATAGACTATTTTATTCTAAATACAATTTGCTTTTGTTTGGAATATGGTATCAGAATATGAGAAACATTTTTTTCCAGAAGTAGAAACCATTTGTTTCTGAAAATTCTGGTATCCAAACATAAAGTCAGTATTCCATTTCACAGGAACATAAGATGAGAAGACTTCCTCGCATCCATAGATAGCACATCATTTAAACCTCATCAGAAACGTTTCTTTTTATCCCTTTTATTTATTTTTCTACATTTAAAATGTTATCCCCTTTCCTGGGTTTCCCTCTGAAAACTCCCTATCCCATTCCCTCTCCTCCTGCTTCTATGAGGGTGCTCTCTCATCTACCCACTCTCCCCCTTTTTCCTGCCCTGGCATTCCCCTACACCGGGGCATCAAGCCTTCACAGGACCAAGGGTCTCTCCTCCCACTGATGCTCCCAGGGACAAAACATTTCTTTTTGTGTTAGATGCTGATGACAACTAGCACAGAGACCCACACTAGTCAAAGTACTATTGTGAGGAATCAAGTATGGAATTTCAGTCCTAATGCTACATCTCTACTCTCATGGCAGAAGATCGGGTGCAAATTTTATAAAAACCAGATGAGGTAGGAAACACTGCTTTGGGGATATAACAGCTATTCATAATAGCCGAGACAACATGTACAAGCCCCTTGCATGCTCAAGCCGGTCAAAACCCCAGCATAAAGAGGAAAAATACACATGGAGGCCCATCCTAGCTGAAGAGCTATTAGTACCTGGTAGCTGCTGGTAAAGAAAGAGTCGGGTTTCCTTAGTAGTGGGGTCCATAGTAGGCTGACCATTTTCCAGTTCATGGCCATGTATCCAGGAGTGTGTGTGTGTGTGTGTGTTGGCCTACATGCTTGGATAAAAAGGTGTCCTAGGACTCAGAAACTTAGGAAACACAGATTTGAGGGAACAAGTTATTCCAATGGAAAGGTATTCTGAGATTCAGGAGCCTAGAAACTATACAGCTATGAGATGGGAAGGCATTCCAATGACTTCCTGAGATACAGGGCCCAGAAAATGCGTAGTTCTGAGGTACAGCAGTATCTCAAGGGAAGGGCGTCCCCAGACATTAGAGCCCAGGAATTCAACAGCTCTGAGAGGAAGCCTTCTCAGCAGAGGTATTGCAGCTCCCAGGGGAGGTAATCTCCAGCTGGGCTGAAGAGCTCAGGAGCTTCAGCCTGTGCTACTTCCCTTCTTCCCTTCTTTTCTTCATGGTTTCTTGGCTTCTTCTGATGAGTCACACCAGGCAGAAAATCATATAAAAGAGATTTATTAGGAAGCTTCAAGATGTGGTGGGACAAATTTGGGGATTGCTATCTTGTTAGGAGCCGCAGTGAGCGTGACAACATTTGCCATTACAAGATGGCGTGGGCATCCTGTGCTCCCACAAGTAAGCAACTAACTGCGCAGGTGCAAAAGACAAAAGCACACCAAAGTCACTGCCCATCCCCGGGGCGTAATATGGGGGTGATGAGTGAACAGCCGATCAGAAGTGAAAACGCCATTCTAGGATACATATAGCAGTGCCTTTCCCGGGCTTTGGGTCTTTCCGCTTCTGCTGATACAAGAATAAAGCCTCGCTATAGTAACCACCCGAACACTGCCTCACGTGTCTCTTTTGCAGGCGAAGGGGACTCGAAAAGGGGCACGGAACACTATCTCTGTTCCCAGATGACAGCAGGGACCTGAGCAGACACAGCCTTTATGTAGGGTTTATAGGAATGGTTTATAGGGTTGGTGGGGTGGCGGGGCGCTGGAAGTTTAGAGCTTTTAGGGCAGAGGTTTTCAGGGTGAGAATTGGTGAAATTTCAGGTCTGGAGCATGGGGGAACTCAGGGCTTGGTGGATTTTCCTGTTCGGGGATTGCTAGGCTTTCATGCTCAGGAATTGGTGAGATCTTGTTCAGACTTTTTCACCTAAGATTAGCATAATCTGGGAAAGAGTCCTATTGAGAGGCTGGAGATGACCTTTGTGATAATTACAGAAGCTGGGAACACTATTATAAGTGTTAGATGGAGGGAAGGGGCCTGGCCATTGGAGCTTTTCAGGCCAGGACCTGGTCACCTTCCTGCCTTGAGGGTTTACAGAGTTTACAAAGTATACAAAACACACAAAATATACAAAGTTTACAAACTATATAAGGTTTACAAAGGGAGTCCCTAGCAGGAAAGCCTTTCCCTGTCACTTGAGTCTGCATGAATGTGGGCTGCTCAAATTGTACTCCAATGTTTAAAACAAAAACAAAAACAAACAAGTAAAATGACATGAAGTTGGGCTTTTACAGAAGAGTAGCTAGACCTGAGAAGAGTTAGGGGAGGGTTAATATGACTAAAACACATTTTATAAAATTCTTAAAGAACTAATACAACCACAAAGAAGTAGTTACCAACATAAAGCAGAAACTTCTGTAATGACAGAGTTATTATTTTCTCTATAAACATGTTGCAGGGGAGGTAATGAATGAAACCGTTTTACATGTTCTATTTTTGCATGTGGCTGGTTCCTCCTCTGCTTCACAACCATGTCTTAACACAGCTATAGCATCCTTGTCAGGAGGTGCTATCATACCATCTGGACTTTACAGCTAACATAATCACAGAAAACTAAACTTTCAGTTTATAAAGTTTCCAGTTATCATCAAACTGGTTAAGATAATACTTTCCAGAGTAACATTTGTATGGTATCACACATCTTGTTGTTCAACTTCATAATTACCTGCCCCCTCCCTCCGGGACTTTTCCTAATTTATATAAATCTAAACTTGTACTTCCAAAAAATAAATTTGAAGAACTGAGGACTACAGGAATGTCAAGGCCAGTTGATGTGGTTTACTGGAGAGCTTCATTACAAAAGATAGTGTTTGTGAAGTTTTTAATTTCTGGCTCACAGCAGCAAAAGAGAATCTGGATCTTATTATGTCACTGTCAAAAGTACATTTGTTACAATAGCATGATTGACATCACCAAGAACATGACAACGTGTCTGATGTTATGAACTGCTGCAGTTCCACTTAGATTGAACATGAATCTTTGTTACATTCAGTAACAACATGTTGACTGGAAAAGTGTGCAATCAATCATATAGCCAAAATGGGGGAGAGGGAACAATTAAGAGGACACCAAACTCACAGAGTGTTCTTCAACCAGTCTTATCATGTTTGTTCCAGGTGAAATTGCCTTGCTTTACTCTTCCTAGAAGTAAGTCTTCCATTAGTTAATCTCCTTCACTCCTATGACCAGAGTACTACAGCTAGAATCAGCCAGATGATTTAATTAGTTGCTCAGTTAGTTTACTGAAACCTATAAATAAGGTAGGCAGAAAAAAAGATAATTTCAACAAACTATGGAAATTACATTCATGGAATATTCTGATGACTAAAATCCCTAGATCAATTTCCTAAGAAGTCTCAAAGACTAGAATACAAATATCAAAAATAAAACATTCAAAATCCAGATGGTTGGTGTTATTGAAAAGCACAATGATAAGTGGTAATCTTCTTTTGAAATTAATCTTGTAGACACTGCATTTGAAATAGCTCCCTAAACCCAATAGACTCTTGATTCAGTCCATCTTTTGCTTGTTTTAAAGATTCCTGGAGACTGAGTCATTTGTAAAGAATGGAGGTTTATTTGGCTTGGGATGAGGGGTGCAGCGTGCAAGAGCATGCTTTCTGTATCTAGTAGTATTCCTTATGCTGCATCATTCTGTGATGTGAGGTAAGTAATCAAAAATGACAAATGAGGGAGAAAATGATTTTTAGAAATATTTTTGGGGTTTATATAAATCAGGAAAGGTTCAGATCCACTTTCATGATAACTAAGCCTATTGCTAAGAAAATAACATTAGTCTATCTATGACGGCTAAGCAGGGTTGTCATCTTGACTGGATCTGGAATCTGTTGAAACCTGAGTGACTGGATACTTCTGTGAGGCACTTTCTTGATCATATTATTTGAAGTGGGGAGACTCAACCTCTGTAGGTAGTACCTCTGTTGGCAGCCCAGAGAAAAAGGTCATGCATGAGGGAAACTGTTTTTTTTTTTTGTTTTGTTTACTTTTGATCATTTATGGCAAGTTCATCTATCTTGTTGTTGATGTATTCCACACAAATATTGAAACCAACTTCTTTGGGCTTCCATTGTTGACTGAGGATCAATAGTTCTTCCAGAACCCTCAAAGCTTTTAACACTATTTGGGGATAAGATATTTAAGTTCCTGCCTTGACCTCCACTCAGCAATGAACTTGAAATTGTAACCTGTCAACAGAAGCAAAATATTTTCTCCTTTGAGTTGCTTTGGTCAGACTGTCTAATATCAGCATCATATATATGGCTAAAATATAATTCACAGTAAACTGCATATCTATTCTATGTTAGTGCCAAATGAATGTATTCCAAGTAAACTTCCACATGAGATTTTTCATGGATCCTAGGTATAGTTTCCCCAAAGTCCAAACAAATTCCCTCTCAGGTATTCATGGCAAGGTAAAATCAGACAGATATGGGTATTTCATAGTTCATCTTGAGGCCTCAAACTGTGGTTCAAGTGTCTGGGATGCTAATTTATGAGTTTGTTATCAGATCAAGGTTATAGGAAGTTAGTACAAATAATTTGAATGAAAAACTTGCATGTAAGAGACTTGACCATGGTGTTAACAGAAATAAAAAGTCCTAATCTTTTCACCAGAGTTCTACTATTGTTGTTTTTGTATGTTTGCTTCTGTTCTGAACATTTCATGGATCATGTCACACAGGCTTATTTTTGGCCCATTTACCACATTCTCTTCCTCTCCCATCTGAACCCTCTCTTCGTCCCTCAACCATGAATGGACATGAAACAAAACCCAAGCATCATAGCCATGATTTGCATCCACTTACCTGTTTTATCTTTGCTACTCTATTCATCTTCCTTTTTATTTTTCTAGCTCAAAGCCAACATAATTCGAGATTGTGAAGAGACAGATGCCAAAATTCTTCTTCAAACTATTGGATAACATTGAATTTTTGAATATTGCACAGTATGTTCAATTTCAGATTAATAATAATCATTCACTTCCATATATCTGTAGGGCTTTCTCTTGGGCATTTATTTAGAAACAACATGACTATATTACAGGACACTTTTGTTCTGCTATGAGTCTTTTCCATGTTTTGGTTGTTCAAATTTAAAACTAAATGGAAGTGAGAAAAGCAAAAGTGTAGGAAGATGTATTCTCCCACAGTGGTATCTCAGCATGCTCTAATCTTGGCTTGAAAATGCCCAGTGAGAAATCATGAATGCAGACAGCTTACTTATGAATGGCCATTCTTCAAGATCATTTTGTCATGACTGCCCCCATTTTCTGTACTCCTTTGGAAGAAAATAATTTTAATTGTAAAACAAATATCATCCTGACATAGTTATAACCCAGTATTTGTCGGGTATGTGGTACTCCAAGGAAATGGATCAAAGTCACATTTACCCAGAAATATTTTTTAAAGTTTACTCTATTATAAAGGACAACTTTCAAAAAAATTTCATATTCATAACTATAATACCCCTTTCCTTAGTAATATTTAACTCTCTGGATTATTCAGTATTCTCTGCATCAGCATGTTCTCCATCACTTTTCATTCCCTCTACTTGCTGTATAATTTGCACGATTGTTAAGATACCAATAATTTTGTTTCCAAAATTGAAAGTCAAATTATGTTGTATTTTCTTGCAGGAGGGATCAAGCCAAGCTCTTAGTGACTGCCTGTTCAACAGTCTGCTATGCTTATATATACTGCCTCTGGGATATATGCTTGTACATACTGCCTCTGGGATATATGCTTGTACACACTGCCTCTGGGATATATGCTTGTACACACTGCCTCTGGGATATATGTTTGTACACACTGCCTCTGGGATATATGCTTGCACACACTGCCTCTGTTATATATGCTTGCACACACTGCCTCTGGCATATATGCTTTTTGACATTTTAATGGATTTTCCAAATTCCTTCTGAGTAACATCTTGGCTTGAAGTCTTTTGGAGTATTAATATATTCTGGCATCATTCTGTCATAATTGATCACATTTACTGTGATGGTTCCTTTGCCCCATTTTGAAGATAAAAATATAGCCACAGTAGAATCCCATTTAATTTCTTGCAATGAACTATCTTCTGTATTAGTAAAGGAATCACCCATGGAAGAAAGGGGTTTATCTCTCTTTCAATTGAGGCAAAGTTTGAACAAGTCTGCAAACAGAAAGTACAGAAAGTGAAGCAAAATTGCATTGTATCTTTTATTCCATAACCCTTAATTTAGTAGGTAACAAGGTGACCATCTTCCTGTTTAGGAACTAATTTCCTCATTCTTTTATGTTGGCGGTAAATAGGGCAATTAGGGGTGTGGTCGTCTGTAGCTTCAATTCTTTAGCACAATGGAGCAGTCAATAGGGTGCTGAAGCAGCATTGCGGTATATTGGATATTTGGTGCTTTTCTTTTACACTCACATATTTCTTATAGTAAAGGATTTATGGAAGTAAATTGTTATTACTCAATGGTGAATGAAAATCTGTTATACATAGCATGGACATCCTGTATCTATGTATTTTTTTCATTGTCTGAATAATGCCAGAATCTAAGTCCTGTCTTCATAAAACATCATTCCCTTTCAGACGCTGAAGGAAAGGAAATAAATAGGACACTCCTGCCACTGATCTTTATGTGATTCTTGGTGCAGAGCTGCTCTTCAGTGACTTTATTAAAGATAGATCATGTGGGGAGGAAAAGGATTTGGAGTTTCCATCAACAGTCTGTTGAGACAAAACGATTCATTTGTAAACAGGGTAACCAGGAATTAGAATGCTTCAGTTAAAAAAAGAATTCACGTATGGAAATAATGTTTTTCGTGTGAACAAAAATTCAGCTTAATCCATAATGAATCTGATGTGCTTTTTACTGGTGTTTTATTTATAAGGTTTCCACAGTCTTAGTATTTTTGTCAAAAAACCCACTTTTCGAATTTGAGCTCAGTCTACCTAGGAACCAGGATGTAGAAAGAAGACAGCTACAAGAGAGAATACTGTACCTGTGCATCCAGCCACTTCAGTCACCTGGGCTTGAAGTAGAGAATAGGAGTTCCCTAGATCAGAATGGCAGTGGTTTCTTCAGATGAGTATTCAGTTACCTCTCTATGTAGAGCTCATCCAAAGTTCTACCCCATGAATGATGGGGTATACCACCATTGCAGCATCAACTATAATGTTTACAGTTTCCACATAAGATCAGGGGAATCAACCGTGTACTTACAAATCAACATAGTAATGTTATCTGCAATTATTGATCACTTACTATGTACCAGAAAGAAATACTTAATTATAAGCTTCCATAGACTCTTCTTGAATGTTAAAAATTTAAGGGCCAATTAAGAGCCCTCTTACATCATTTTAAAAAGTAGATTTGGCCAGTTTATCAAAAAAAAAAAACAAAAAAACAAAAAAAACCATGTTACTGGATACCACTCATTAACATTTCTTGCATGCTTGCATCTCGTACTGAAATCTTTTTGCATGGTCAAACACACAAACAGGAGTGTCTGGTTGGTTGATTATTGGAGCCAACTATACATTTCTGCCTTGACTGTGCTCACATGCTCCACATGACATCCACAGGTAAGTGGAGTTCACCTGATGTCTGCTGCCAGAATGGCAGATTGGTGTTGACACTGAAATTAGGACTAAGGGACTATGTAACTTAAGGACAACAGACCAGGCTCAGAGATGGCCAGCTTCTGGTAGTTTGTGCCTTAATAAGCCCACAGTGTTTATTCAAGGTGACTCACAATGTTATGGTTCAAAGAAGATGTAGTTCGGTTGATAGAGTTGTCACTTTGTGGCTGTCATGTCATGGAAACTATGGAAGAACTAGAGGAGAAATTGTTTGCTCTCGCTGTCTTATACGGGGTATAAATAGGACCAAATTGCTTAACGGGCATATTGTTTGGGCACCAGTGGCCCTAGTGTCTCTCACCAGTGGGCTACAAAATAGATCTCATCAGTAAATAAAATATAATAGTTCATACACTCAATTGAAAAACTCAAAAAATTGGATTAGGGTAAAGAGGGACAAAACCCACTTTGCTCTCACGATGGGTTCAAAAACCTCATGAATCCGTATGTCTCCATTTTCGTATGCTACAACTGTCTTTGCTAGTCTTGTACAGGATTTAAATCCCAGAGAGACATTTACCAAGGTTTAGGCCATATCATGTGATCACATTTGAACTGGGAAAAAGCTGCATCTCCATTTGTTATTCTGAAAGATGGTTCAAAGAGGAGGGAAACTCACAGAAACTTAGAAAGCTTAACAGTTGTATTGTGTTCTCAGCCAAAGCTAAGGTTAGAATTCAGCTCCAACAGGGATTCAGAATGGTAATCACTAGCTAAGGCAGAAGTTTAACATGGAACTAGAGCATATAAGCCGTCTCTCTGGTGTGATGATGCCTGGAATCTGTTCTACAGCACCCTAGTTGGTAGAAAAACAGTTTGATAGATGCATCCCTGTCTTCAGAATTCATTTCCTCTAGAATTGTAAAGGATGGTTTACCTGTGGCAGCAAGCTCAATGAAAATCAAGTACATTGCAAATTATGGAATCTGCAGAAATATTGCTAATTAATAGTTAATTTATTAATTGTTATATTCATCATAGTCACCATTAAATAGAATTTAATTCAAGTATGAACTGCATTTCAGTATTGCTTAGCTATGCGTCCATTTTAACTGCTGGTAGATGACATGGAGCAGAATAAACTTTGAATAACTAAAATATAACAGTCTCCTCTGTGGCTGTGAACAAGCCATTTATCGTCCCTGCTCCCCAGCTATAAAGTGTGACCATCTGACCTCATAATATTGACTGGGATTTCAGGAAGATTGAGGAGATATACAGGTAGATGTTTGGAACAGCTCCCTGGTCCACACCAAACATTACATGAGGACTTGCTTCTCTTAGTGTCCTTTTCACTTCAGAGTTCACAAAGAAATTTCTAGATGTCACTTCACACAGGTAACTCTATGGTGAGATTATCCTTTTAAAAATATTAATGATCAGGTTTTACTTATATGATAGAGACAGGGTGGTATCCTCGTTTTTAAGTCCAAGTACTATGTTCTTCCACTGACTGACTTTCATCAAGCCAGGCAATACACAAGTCCCAACGCTGCCCAGAATTTAATAATAATGATAAGTAGTTAAACTCACAATTTTGCTTTATCATTTAGGCATGCATTCAACAGAAACATAGTCTCCTACTGGTAATAGATACGTTTTGTTCTTTATACTTTAAAACTGGAAAGCAGATGCTATTATGGGATAATTGTGAATCACTCATCCTATGTTGTAAGATGATTTAGTGATGGCCCTGTCTTCTCTTGACTTCCTTAGTCTTTTATCTGTACCTTCTACAATGTACTCTCATTTGAATGCTACTGCTGTTTCAATATGGCAAAACAGAAAATATGTGTAGTACCCTTTAATAAGCAGGGGGCAAGGAAAGGCCTTACATGCCTTTTCCAGATGTCAGGAAAACACATGAACAAGAGCTAACTAAATAAAGCTACTCATCACTAATACCACTAATGTATTTTAAATTAATTCTACCCACTTTTTTCCCTCTGTGACACAGCTACAAAAGCACTTTCTTACTTCATAAAATGATTTAGAAAGATCAGACATAGGACCGGAGGAGACAGCTCAGTTGGTGAAGTGCTTAGTTCACAAGCATGACATCCTGAGTTCAACCACATGTAAAAAGCCATGACGACTCAGACTTACAATGCATACACTGGAAAGGCCCTAGGGAGACCTTCGCCTGAGCGTGTGGACCAGCCCCACACACATTGTCTGAACACTATCTTTAGGTGCCAGCGAGAGGCCCTTTCTCAAACTAAAGGACCAACAAAAAGAAAGACCCCAGAAACCAACGAGGAGGAGGACTGGTCCTGAGGAATGACACTCACTGATCTACATACACATGCATGTATATCTATATATCACACATATATATCTATATACCTATATATCTGCACATATATACACACATCATACTTGGAAAATAGAATCATATCATGAATTCTAGTCATGAAATAGAGATATTTTTCTTCTGACTGAAAAGAAAATAGTTTGATTTTGGAGCCAGCATAAGTTATGCTCAAATGTTTTATTTATTTCCATGTCTAAGACTTGGGAATTAACTCTAATCCACGTATGGATATCTGATCTTGATCTTTGCATGCTTAAAGACTTAGCGTGCTTTATCCTCAGGAAATGTTAGTCATATTGTCTATTTTTATCCATGCCACTTAAATAAATACCACCAATTGGAAATCTCCACTAGACTTCATTTATTCTTAAAAAGAAAGAATATTTAAGTCACACAGCTGAACTTAGAAGAGTGTAAGTTTCCTAGCCCAGTCTCTTGTGAACTGCTTAGAGTTTATCAAGTGGCAAGATAAAACAACCAGTCAGATGTGGCAAATCCTTCTTGGTAATAGACCATGGTAGGAGGGGTCCATTCATTATTCAGTCATCCTAGTCATCCCAGGACTGCTCAAGGTCCTCCCTGAACGGTGGGACAAAAAGGCAGCACCACCCCCATATAAAATGTAAAGAGTGGAGAGTTTTAAAATATTTTTCCAATATAAAGTTTATTAACCAGTAACTGACTACACTGGGTATTCAGAATGCCAGTATAGCCCCCATGCTTTTCTCAGAGTGAGCTTTTAAGCAAAAAAAAAAAAAAAAAAAAAAGTTCATCATATTCTGAGTTGATATTAACTAAATTATGTATGTTTGAAATATAATCAAATCACCTCCTATTGCTCCCAGCAGTCTGTCTCAGTAACCTTCACATCAACCCTCCAGAACATTTCCCATCTCAGGTTGATAGCCTCTTTTTCTTTGTTACAGTTACATACACACACACACACACACACACACACACACACGTGTGTGTGTGTATTTATATGTATTAACAAATATATAACTATAACTGGCTGAGTCTGGTTTGTTTGTTTGTTTGTAAGGTTTCAGGGTTGGCCACTTTGCACTGGGCAGGCTAATTCTCCCTCTCCCAGAAGTCTTTATTGGCCTTTAGTTCTTTATCTAGGAGTGCAACCCCATAACATTTTCTCTCTTCCATGTTATTATGTCCACAGATATGGCCACTTTCAGGTCTTGATTATACAGTCATTTCTAGGAGAGAAAAGATTTTCTGGTTAAAATAAACTACAAAGATAATCCTAGAAGATGGTATGATTTTATATACATTGTGGAAAGAATTAGCAAGGATAATTTTTCTAGTACTAATGGCATCTGAAGATGATAATTACCTTATAAAGCAGAATCAGACATAATTAACAAAGGAAAGAGAATTACATTATATTTCCTTTAAACTGCACAATAGGAAAGTGCAAAATGTGAGCTCATTAAGCTTGTCTGTTCCAATTTTAATAACTGAAACGAAGTAAAGGAAATTGTGTATTGAAAAAACTCAACCAGTACTTTTAATAAGTATAAAGTGTATTTATTGTAGAATATTAAAATTTATAAAAGCATCCCATATGCCTTCATAATACACAACTTTACTACATTTTAACAATCATAGGAACAATAGTGTTTTATAGCAACAGAAAAATTGTTTTAAAAGGGACATTTTAAAGAACTAATTAACACTTCAAAAATACTTTACAAACATGTTGATTAAGTAGAATTAAAAGCCACTGCTTTCCAAAGCCTTTTCTTTTTCTACAGAACTATTCTTCCAAAGAAAAATGACTTGAGTGGAGCTGCATAATACATTTTATTTTTTACCATTTACTTAAACCTTGTATTTAAGTATGTTAAATGACGGAAGTTTAAGCTTTAATTCATTACAATTTGTAATGAAATTTATATCAGATGGAAATCATTGACAATTTATTGTATTTTATGAGACAGGGCAGGTTAGAGAATAAGAGCTAGTCTATTGAGTGAAGAAAGATATAATATTTGAACATAGGGGGCGTTGTCAACTGAAATTGCTTGATTGTAATATAGAACAATGATTTATCATCTCTTATACAGAAGACTTATCATTAAATTGAATTAATGATTATTTGGTTAATCAATTTAAAATACTTATTTAAAAGCATTTTTTTTGGAGAAATACTGAAGCACACAATTTTCTGATATATGGTGAACAGCTAAGGAAAGGATTGATTCTTAATAGTTTCCATCTCTGCTGAATTCAAGAGAATGCCCAGTCTCCATAAGTAAAATGTAAATAAAGGAAATGCATCAGAAAGTCGGAAGATGGTTTCATCATGCTTCTGAAGAAATGTCTGAATTTCTGGGCTGCTGAGATCCGTGTGTGGAGTGGGGTCTCCCTGAGTTTCCTGTTGAAGAAGTTGTTCCAGAATCCAAAACAGGGAGAAAATATTTTCATAGCGTGTCACATCATAATTGCCTTGATCCTAAGAAGAAACAATAAGATTCTTAAAACACTGTGTGGCTCAGATCAGAAAATGAGTGTATAGGTTTATATTGTTGGACAAAAGAAAAATTTCTCATTTATTTAATGGCATCTTTTTCCCTGCCTCTTTGATTGGTGGAATAGGGAGACAACCAGATTAGTGGAGTGGGAAGAAAGGAACAAAGATTTAAGACTGTAAAAACATGATGAATATTTTTCTTGATGGCTTTTATGGCTTCAAATCATTTTCTACCATTGTTCAATACATTATTATTCCTCAAAGTCTATCCCAAATGTCCTAAATTCAATTATGTTTTCAGAACATCATAGTGTAAATGGAAATTTCCATTAGTAACCTCATATGATATACTGTAGTCACAGTAGGGGTAGATGGATATGCTATGTGAAGTAATTTATAGGCTGTGTATATAACACATACAGCAATTACATGGTAAGAACTGGATCCGATTTCCAAATTATCTTGTTAGGTACATATAAGTGCCTAAAGAGTTAAAATTCTAAATTACTAGAAATATTACCCGTTATTACTTATTTGCATGTAATTACTTAACAATTACTTAACAAGCAAACATCTCAAGTACTCAGTAACAGTTTTACACTTAACAGCGTAGTGTCAAATTCAGTATTGTGTCTATGAATTTCAATGCATAACATTCCTGTCAAGGATCATAGAATAATTATTGTGGGTAAAAGTTTAGGGACACGTAGGGATGTAAAAAAGGTAGACTGAAGATATTAAGTAACTAGATATCTAATTCTGAATCTACACAAGTCAGAGAGTACAACTAGATTGTATAGAACCGCACAAATGGACAGGAGTACATATGTGGCCTTGTAGGCTACACAGAGCAAGAACGAAAGCCTAAGAGTCGCAATGGCAAACTCAAGAGAATAGAGGTATCAGTGTAAAAGCATAGGCTTGCTTCATTATCTCTCTATTAATTAAGAAGTAAGTCAGAAGTCCTAAGAGGAAGCTGAATGCTTATCACCACTTTACAGGCAGGACAGAGACACAAAGGTAGACTAATTAGAACTCCAAGTCTACAGATCTTAACTGGGGACTTCTTCTTATGCAGTTTTGCTGAAGTTCATTAAAGAAAGTATTGCAATTGGGATTAGGGGAGAAAGAATGTGTTGGAAACATTTATCAGTAGAGCATGCAGTGACGATATGTAAATGGAAGAAACTTTTACAGAATCAGAGGGGTTTACTCTTCAAAACAGTAGCCCTACAAACCCAATTATATAGATACAGACCAATGAAAATGAATGAATACTTCAAAAAAAAAGTCATGTGAGGAGACCCACCTGCTTCTCTTAGATGTGGCTGGACACCACGAGGCTTCAAGAATGTAGCCAATATAGCTACTGCCTTTCCCAAATACAGGCCCGCTGCATTCCTACCTGGGTTCTATGGCTGCAATATATTCCTACATATAGCAAAAGACCATTGCCAAAGTGCAACGGTTTGCATTGGTCTTTCAGACCCAAAAGCCTCCACATTTCAGTGTGTCTATGATCAGGTCTCTAGCTGACATGTTTAGGTTCCTGCTCACAGCACCACTATTGTGTACACTGTTAGCAGTGCAGCTGTATGCTTTTACTTAAGAGTAGTCAATCACAGCCCGACACCAAAGGCACAGACCACCCACGGGTCTTTGTGCTCAGGCATCAGTTCTGTAGGTGATTCTCCATCAGTCTGATGCTACAAACAGTGAGAAGCTGCCTGAAAGACAAATCCAGTGCCAAAAGGGACAGTCCCAACCATAATTTCTCTACCTGGTCAGAGGAAATAAACTGATTGGTTTTGTTTTCTTCTGGTTACCACACTCAACCCCATTCACTGCCCCAGCAGACATCCTGAGGCACAGCAGCTAAGCATCTTTGGAGTATTTCTGTCTTCTCACTCACAGACCTTTCCTGTGGTGCACAGAGACTACATAGCTGCAATCTCCCTAGTGCCTGCCTGTCCCATTGGGATAAAGATAGGGAAGTGTAATTACATCAAGATTAGTTTGTAAAAGCTACCGGAAACAATTGCTCTGTGGAACACACAGACATCAATACACAATAAAAAGAATTGTAACAAAAACCAAGAGGCACATTACCACAGACATAAAAATCCTTCAGCAGATGCCCCCAAAACTGATCAAGTGGTTGACAAATAATTTTAAATTATTATTCATGGAAACTCAGAGATGTTTAAGAAAATATAGAATTTAATAAAATTAAGATGTAAAAATTAACAAGTTGAAATTATTAAAATAAATGTAAAGAGGTATTTTTAGTTGGCAATAAAATTAACAAAATAAAAAAGTCAGCACCAACATTTATCATAGTAGAAAAATATGTATTATCCACAAATAAAGGGAAACGTGGAGATAATGTGAATGGTTGATTAAGCACAGATGATTCAGAGGGAAGAAAAAGAACAGATGTTTTCATTTTAGGAGTAGGACAAGAAGAAGATACCTACAGTGGACAAAAGGATCATTTAAATTGATAATAAATGAGCAGTTCTCAAATCTATGGATGGATTTAAATGCCTAGCTATAGAAGGGACAGGCTATATACTCTCAGTCCAGTCAAGACTGCACCACCATATATTGTAATCAAATGATCTAAAATGAATGATAAAAGGAGCTTATGAAAGCATCAAGGAAAAGCACTTCACATATAAGGGACTACCACTCAGCTCAGTGGTAGACCTCTTGGGAGCATGTTCCCAATCCTGGAGACAGATGGTGATTTATTCAGACAGCACAGGAGTATGTACACACATCCCAACCACACACACTTCATAAGGTATGGCAGTTCAAAAATGAGAAACAGATGAGATGTTTATGGACAAGCAACTCTTAGACTCACCCTCAAAACTCTCTTTAAAAATTAAATACATGATGAACGGAATTCTTCAAGCTTAAAGAGAAACACGTTTCTCAGTAGTTTATTAACATGAAAACAGATGAAAGAATAAAACACACTGTTAAAATATATACAGTTAAATTCTGAGTACTCATATTGTATAAACATTGAACATACATGAATTATGTATTTAGTATGAAGGTTAAAAAGACAGCTTCAATTCTTCACTTGATTAAAAATGTAAAGAATATATAAATTATGACAGCAGAAGCCCAAGATATGGAAAGTAAAGTCAACATTTTTATGAGATCAAAATTATTATCACCTCAAAATAGCTTAGTTTAACTACAGAACTCTTTTAAAGTACAAAGTCAAAATAGATAATAGATATTAGAAACATAAAAATACAATCAAAGCATATCTCTAGAGAGAAACATGGATAGCATGGAAAAAAGGAACAAAAGATATATAAAATCCAAATCGCAGAGCTGTGGAAAACAGTGGCAACTTACCCACATATAACAAAACTCTTGCATCTAAGGCTCAGGGATCTTTGCATAAGGGGGAATAGGTGTGAAAATATTTGAGGAGTCAGGGGAACAGAGAGTTTGTGTCTTCTAGAAATGTCGGAAGCTACATCCATAAATTTTGCCACCATGATTGTCTAAGCATGGGCTCAATAAGAACAACACCAATAAACAACGCTAACTTTAAGGAGAGAATGCTTACTAGGCCTTAACCCTACACACAGAAGAACAGACAGCTAGGGAATACAAACAGGGAGAAATAGTCTTCCCCAGAAAAGGAACTAAGACAGTCATATTTGATTTCCCAATCTACTTATTAGTAAAACCTAAGGTTTTTTCTTCAATGTATAAATGAGACAACTAAACTTACAATATCTCTGTATTGTGTGTGTGTGTGTGTTCATTAGATTAGTTCTGGTGTCAAAGATGGCAGTAGAAGTAAATGATGTAGATGCTGGAAAGCCGAGTGTAAACTGAATACACTGGAAGACACTTTGCCCTTCTCCTTTCAGCATTGCTCCCATGGGAAAATATGGACACAGGGCTTAGAGGTAAAACTGTCATCTGCTAAGCCAGAGGATGAATGACACCCAAGCACTTAAGTGTCAGACTCTGGAAGACATTGTGCAGCCAGACACCTTCAACACGCAGGGATACATGAACTGTCTGCAGTGTTGGACTTCCTCTTGTCCATTTCTATCTCTTACAACTTGTACTGAGTTTACGTCAGCAGCAGAGGAGATTTCCAGGTTCCATTGCCTTGAAAGATATACCTCCTTCTTCTGTACTGTATAGAAAAGAAAGATAGCCAAGGGAACAAAAAGAAAGCCAGAGTCTTTGGCAACAGTAATTGTAAAAAGAAAACCAAACAAACAAATAGGAAAGAAAGAAAAAGAGAAGATACTATACACTTGAGGTTTAGTTTGTAGCTTGATGTTTGTTTTTAAGTGCAAAACACGAAAACACGGTGGTGCAGCCTGGTCTGCTGAGAAACGAGCAGCCTGCCATAGAAAGTTTGAAGACACACCACATTTTCGTACTGCTACAAAAGTAGGAGATGTGTGTGGGGGGGGGACTGAGATGTTACAGAGAGGGAAATTAAGTCAAAGACTATGGCTGTATAATCTAAATGTTAAATTAAATGTTCACTGAATATAATGTATCATTAGCTTGGTATTCTGTGCCAGGTTTTGTTAGACAGAATAAAAAGTAAGATACAACTAAAATTAGTCTTCTCCTAAGAGAAGGAATTCAACACAACATTTTAAGATAAAGGTCAGTTGTCACCATGATAATTAAGTGGGAAGGTTGCCCCTGACCTTTAGTGAGTTATCCATTTTATTTGGTAGACAGCGAAGACAGCAAAGTAGATTTCAGACAAAGATTTCTGGGGAAGCAGTTAACATCCTGAGTCATTTTCTCAGGGGTTGGCAGCTTCTGAGGAGCCAAAGAAGCAATGAGGAGCTGGCATAATCCTAGGCAGAACCAAGGTCTGGTTCTGCCACAGGACCACACTCACAGCTATGCAAAGGCTCAACGCAGAACGGGAGGATCTAACAATCTACATGACCTTTGTTATAGTGAAGCACACTCTAACTTACACTGTGCCTCTTTCAGAGGATGCACAACAGGTTATCCCTGGTATAGACTCCGGCATTATTCTTTAATCAAAAGCCCTGGTGGAGGAGTCTACAAAGCATAGAGACAGTGGGTACAAATCCATTGCACTTCTTATCTATAGCAGTATGTTTGACAGTAATATGTGGACTTCTGGAGATTCCCTCTAGAGAATTTTGTTTGCTTCATGAGGCACCTTAGGTGAAAATTTCTGTATTATTAAAACTGGTATTTGATATTTTAGTATTTTACCTTGTTTTTTTTTTGGAAAGAGTTCAACAAGTATGCAAAACTGTATTTACAGGAAAGCATTCATCCAAGAACTATACAGAATAGAAAAAACATTAAAATCTGTTTTTATTATGAGATGTACTTTAAAACGATATTTGCATTAACCAATTGTATCAACTCTTAAATCTGTTTTTAGAGGCTAAATTCACATGGCCATAACAAAATGAGCAGCCATTATTCAAGAAGGCAATTTGTACAAATGTGCTCAAAGGGAGAGAATGATAGTTATTCGTTTGGAAACTGTACAGACTAAGGCTCGCTATGGGAACGTGTAGGGCAAAGGTCCTTTCCTGTCAAGGTGTCTGAGATAACAGAATGCTGCTAAGCAAGATACATGTAAAGGGAAACTGTCAATGAACACATATCCAATATTAAATTTACTAGGAAATAATAGTAAGTTGTAAAAAGGATTAAAATGCATTAAACATTTAAATGCATTGTAAAAAGGATTAAAATGCATTAAACATTTAAACAACAACAATGAAGTACAATTGATCTATTATAACTATTACGCTATTATCATAGCTATTATTTTATAAAAAAAAGAAACAAAAACCAGGGTTCCCTTTTCCACCTAGAGGGAGGCTGTGATTATGGAAGAATGTCACTGATGTTGATGACTTGATGATTTTCAGGCTTCTGTCAACTGTATGCCTGGAGAAGTGCAAAGCCCTGTGAATGCCTCGCCACCTGTTTTCTCCTATTAGGAAAGTCTTTCATGTACAGCAGTGCAACAATGATTCTTTCCTCCTGTCTGCAGAAGTGTGTAGCACTAACTACTCTAAATGTGTGCTGAAACTAGAAGGACAAAGGAAAGTGTAATCTCAGTATCAACACAGTCTAATGTGTTACCAACAAATATAAAAGGCTCCTTAATATTCTAAACCAATGTGTTCTAAATCAACTTTATGTGGGCTTAGCCGACATTCCTATTGCTTCTCAGGATCTGAGATCTTACTTTTGGGGCTATCAACTCCAGCCATTCAGACTTCTTTATCTTGTTTTCAACAGTCTAAGGCTGAACATACTTGCAAATACACATTGTTTAACCACTTGGCCTTGCATCACAAATCTTGACAAAATGATAGAAACCAGGTGGTAAAATTACCAATAAAAGGCCTCAGAACGAGAACAGGACACAGGGACTGGAACAAATGTAGTCAGTCTCTAAGGCCTAAAATTTGAGTGGTGGTGCTTGAAACCTTAAAGTTTACACATTGTGAACCTTGTTTTTGCTCCCTTTTATCCTAATGAAGTACTTACTGGGTACTCTAATGTGCTTGTTCCAAGGTGGTAGGGTCACATTGTTAAAAAACCAGAAGTTCTCCCTAAGAGTATTTCATTCTGCCCCAAAGTGTTTCTAGCATGGGTGGAATATTCCAAAAGCCGCAGGCTTGGGACAAGGTGTATTTAAGATTTCAGCTTTCAATTTCTTTCAGACTATACAGTCTTTGCAATATATAAAACACTGTTTGTTGGGGATGAGCCCAAACTTTGAACATGAATTAAGAGCTACATGTACTCCCTTTAGACAAGGTCTCGAGTTAATTTTGCGCACTTTGACTTCATTTTTGCTGCAACCTGTGAAGGCACATATGGAATTTGCTGCTATAGCATCATGGCTCAGAAGGCTTCAGATTAGGGAGGACGTTGGAATTTGATTTAGAAATATTCATCTTCTAAATTCATAGGAAAGCAGTGAAGCAGGCAAAGAGCAAAGTGCACGCCATAGGAGTTATATAGGTACCCTAAAGGAGGAATGGCAGTATCGTAAGGAAATGATGCTAGGAAAAGTGAACATCCACAGGCAGAAGAATGAGATCTGACCCACATCTATCGTCAAACACGAACGTTATATCCAACTGTATCAAAGATCTCATTTTGAAACCAGAAACAATAAAACTGCTAGAAGCAATCATAAGCAGAGCCCTACATATGATATTGGTGTAGAAAAGGACTTTCTGAGCAGGACTTCTCTTACCTAGCAATTAAAGCTAACAGGTAACAACTGGATCCTCACAAAACTAAAATCCTTCTGTAAACTTAAGGGAAGAGCCAATCAAGTGAAGAAAAAACAAGTAACCAGAATATACAAAAACCCAAAAATGGAGTCAAGGAAACAAATGACCCAATAAAAATAATGGGTGAAGGGGAGGGAAGCCAAGGAGAGGGTTAATAAGAAAAAAAAACGGCTAGGAAAAAGTACCAAATGTGTTCATTTTCCTTAGCAATAATGAGGTACAAGGAGCCATCAAGGAGAAGCTACAAACTAGCAGGTGATCTTCCTGACATGGCTCCGCCATGGACTATAAAGTTAATGACAGACTTGCTTCTCTAGGCAAGACCGAGACTATTACGTTTTAGGAAAGATTCCTACTATTAACATGTTTTTCCTGTTATTATTAATATATATATATATATATATATATATTAATAACCAGGTATTAGCCCACCTTTTGAGCTGATCTCTGCAGAACAACAAAGATGGACTGTCTTATAGTGATGCTATATAGGCAAATAGATAATTTAATTCTTTTTTGTTTTGTTTTTATTTGTTTGTTTGTTTGATTTTCGAGACAGGGTTTTTCTGTATAGCCCTGGCTGTCCTGGATCTGTAGACCTAACTGGCCTTGAACTCAGAAATCTGCCTGCCTCTGCCTCCCAAGTACTGAGATTAAAAGCATGGGCTACCACTGCCTGGCTGATTTCTTAATTCTTAATGATGAGCCTATAAGAATTCTTAAAATTATATTAGTAATTACTAAGTTCTTTTATAATAGGACTGATATTAAGTCCTCTCTGATAATCAAAACTGCAAAGAGAACTCTGCCAGTCTTCAAGTGTCCCTAGTTAATTTCTTCTGAGATAGCAAGGGACATCTACAACTCAGAGCACATTCCAAGAGATTGTAAAACAATTAACCAAAGGTCATAAAAATGTGTTGTAGTTGCTAATTAATCTCTTCTCTAATCAACTGGGCAGTGGCTACAAATTCCTCACTAACAACTCTAGTGTTCTGTGTTCTTGAATGACCCCCCCCCCACACACACACACACCACCGACAGTGACTAGGCCATTCCCAAACCCTCCATGTGTCTAACACCTCCCCTCTGATATTCCTGAGGTATTACTTACTAAATGTAGTCAGTCTCTAAGGCCTAAAAATCTATATTCTATCATTGTTGCCCTAGACCCAGTTGGGGGGTGAGGGGGTTTTGGGGCCACTCATCCCTGGCCCTTTTCAGGCATGGCAGCTACTCCTTTCCTAGCATGGTGCCTATTTCCTTCCCTCTCTTTGGGTCCCTTGTCTATAAATCCTAAAAATCCTACTTCTGTCCCCCTACCCAGCCATTTGCTTCCAAACCAACTGGAGGCAGGGTCCCTCAGAGTCTTTTATGTAGATGTGCTGATTCCCAAGTAATTTGGGGGACAAATTAACATAAGTAGCCTTAGACTAAATCCACAACAAAAAAGGAACTAATAATATACTATAAGTGCAAGGACAGAAGATAATAGGTTTATCTATATGAAACTTCACTAATAACTTAGTCACAAAATTTATGTTTTTTAACTTCCAATGAACCTTTGAGATTGTGAATATTTAGCCAGATAATCACTCTTAATAGATATGCATGTAAACATTCTTATTCAATTTTGGTTTGAATTTATGTGTAAACTGTGGTGAACTTTTTACCATGTAATCATGCATTCTGAAAGATGTGTAACTGCTGAGTACAAAGAGAGGAAACTGAACTAAAGAAGAATCTTTTAGAGAAAACTTTTTGAGAACCTTCTTAGAAATCTTTTACAGAGATCTTAGAAGCAAAGACATTGGGAGTGCTATCACTGTGAGAAAAGGTATAGCTTTTGGAGTAAAGGCATTGAGAGAAAGTTTATTATTGCGACATCAGAGCAGGAAGAAAAAGCAAGATTAGGTAAGAGAGCAGAGAGGACTTTTTGAAGGAGAACTTTCCTAGAAACTTTTTGTAGAAATGAAGAACTTAGAAATAAAAGCTAAAATCATTTTTTAAGTGCCCATCTTCTTTCTGCAACTGCAATTAGCAGGCTAGGAGTTAGAGCTGAGCAGTTCCTGCAGAGATAGAACAAAGACCACTTAATTCCCTGCTGTTACTAAGAGGTGCTAAACACCAAGACTGCAGTTTTCTGGCCTCCCGGAAGAACTCAGACAAGCAGGTCAGCTATCAGAGCAAGGTGACTTAGACTTAAGACAGGTAAACACTGTAGAATTAAAGAGCAACCCTAAATATCTTTCAAGACCAAGCCCTGCCCCCTTTGACACTCTTCCTCCTCCACTACCTCAAGACAGAACCAAGAGGAAAGGAGAACTCCTGGGACTGGCCCCTGGTATAGAGGTACAAGTTAAAACTAATTTGACATTTCATCTCAACCCAGTCAGAATGAAAATGTTGATGAAAATTCAAATTGGCTAAACCACTTTGAAAATCAGTATGCAGAATCCCAAGAGAACTGGAAAAAAGTTTACTCTATGATCCAGCTATACTACTCCAAAGGACTAGGTATCATACTTCATAAATACTTGGTCAATAGTATTTATTGATGTACTAGTCACAATGGCCAGGCTATGTAAACAACTTACATTTTCTTGAACAAATCAATGGATACTGAAATGTCATACATATATACTATTTAATTGTAAAGAAAAGTAAGATCATTCATTTTTTTAGGTAAATAGATGGACCTAGTGTTAGTATTCTGGCAACAACCAGGTATGCTCCTCCCCACAGTTACCTGGCAACAGCCAGGTAGGCCTGGTCCACTATAAAGGGGGCTGCTTGACCCCTCCCCTCTCTCTCTCTCTCTCTCTCTCTCTCTCTCTCTCTCTCTCTCTCTCTCTCTGTCTCTCTCTCTCCCTCCTGCCTCTAGCTCCTCTCTGTCCCTTCCTCCCTCCCCCTTCTCTTCCTCTCTCTCCATGTGGTATGGCTGGCCTCTACTTCTCTTCTTCCTCTCTTCTTCCATCTTCTTCCCCCCCCACCTTTGCCCTATCTCCTGAATAACCCTTCCCCCCCCCCTTGGAACTGCGTGGTCTGGAGTCGTCTGTTCTAAACTGTGTCGGACTTCTAACAACTAATACCTAGAAATAATATTTTTAATGAGCAAAGTAAGACAGATCCAGAAAGACAATTGCAACACATTCTCTCTTAACCATCTATCCTAGCCTAAATCTCAAGATGTGAGCATAAAACATGAAGTAAGCACAGACACCAGGAAAGTATGAGGGGACCCTAGTCAAGGGGTGTGTGAGATTAGAGCGAAATAACTCGATAAAGGTGATAAGAAGTGGGAAACTTAAAAAAAAAAAAAAAGATGGGTGTTAGTATTCTGTCTAAACTCCACCTCCAGTTACCTGGCAACTGCCAGGTAGGCCTGGTCCACTATAAAAGGGGCTGCTTGCCCCCCTTCACCCTCTTAATCTCTTACTCTCTTACTCTCTCTCTTATCCTCTTGCCTCTCTGTCCCCTCCCCCCTTCCTCTCTCTCCATGAGGTCATGGCCGGCCTCTACTTCTCTTCTCTCTCATCCTTCCACCTTCTTCTCCCACTTTTGCCCTATCTCCTGAATAAACCTCCTCCCCCTTGGAACCGTGTGGTCTGGAGTGGTCTGTTCTGAACTGCGGTCGGATTTCTAACAACTAACAATGTGGACTCTAACTGGGGAGGAGGGAGAAAGAAAGTACAGAAGGAAAAGAGGGATAAAGGAGAAATAACCAGGTTGTCTGATAAAGCCTTAAGGAATCATATCATTTTATATTTACCTAAAATTATATACATGTAAATATATATATACATTTTTCAGATACATACACGTGTGAATGCACACACACATACACACACACAAGCAATAAAACAGTTCTTCTACTGCAATACCTATGAATGACAAAAAAATGGCCAGCATGAAGACCAGACTCTATAAAGATGCAATAAATGACAATTACATGTGGGTAATAACCAATAGCTGTCTAATTGGATTTACAGCCCATTCAATGGGAGGAAATCATGCCTGGCACTGAAATTCTGGCAGCTTCCCAGGTCCTACTAAGATCAGGGACAATCAAAAAGAGTTTACCTCTGCAACTCTGCTATACTAGTGTGATTCTTGACTACATTCTACATTTTATTCTTATACCCACATATATTTGTACCTACTGCCTTTCCTTATAGTAAATGGAGAATATCACAGGAAACCACAATTGGACAGAATTCAGAAATCAACAAATCTTGGTAAGCCCATCCCTGATGGATGCACCTATATCACAGCTCCTGCATTAATGGCTCAGGGAACATCACCAAAGAGGGGAAGAAAAGACTA
The DNA here is from genome assembly GCF_011762505.2 of Arvicanthis niloticus. Lineage (NCBI taxonomy): Eukaryota > Metazoa > Chordata > Mammalia > Rodentia > Muridae > Arvicanthis > Arvicanthis niloticus. Next base: position 3,666,254 of record NC_047678.1, on the reverse strand, counting down.
TAAGAGTCAAGAGTATGAGGAAGTTTGTGGTGAAATGGTGTCTCCAAGATGGCTGGATAAACTAGGCTGGAACAATGGCAAGATCAGTGGACATGTTAATAGGGATGGGAAAAAAAAATCCCTGAGGTCCCACCTCTAAACAAAGAGTTCCAGACATCTATTGACTGCCAGGAGAGGAGAGAATTGGCCACTCCCAGAGCTGAGCCCCTTACTGACTATTCAGTGCTAAATTGTCAACCTTGCAATCATATACTCATAAACAACAAAACTGGACTCAGATGGTTATGTTTACAGATCTGTGTAAATACTTATATTCATGTTTATGTATGTAACAAAAATAACTAAATAAAAAGAGGGGCATAGGAGAGGATGAAGGGAGAGTAAAATGATGTAAGTCTATTTTCATTAACAAGTCTGTGTGAAAAGAAATCGATAAAGAAATGGCCAAAGATTTCTTCAAATGTAAACAGAAATAATAAAAGAATAGTTTTTCAAAAAAAAATCTTTCATACTTAGCCACGTGATATCACTTAAAAGCATTTAAAGTGCTTTGTTATCATTTATTACATAATTTTATTAATTACATATCATTTAATAATCACATTTGGAACATAATCATTTCTTTCTTATCTTTAGTCTGAAATTCCTTACAGTTTTTAGAATCTAAATGTTCTGCTAATGTGACAAAGTGACATATTCTTTATTCAAATACATATGTAGATACATTGTTTGAATTTAATATAACAGTGACATTAAATAAATAACACAATAATAAACCTTCAGATACTTTAAGAATGTTCCTTTTATGAAGCAAATGTTAGTACTCAGTTTAACCCCCAAGCCTTTGTTTTCTAATTTCATTCATTATATTCATATGTACAGATTGCAATTGTGTGCTATATGAGCCACTTATTGAGAATGAAACGCTACTTAACCTTCCAACTGTTAAGCATTTAGGATGTGCAGGTGCAGACGGTGCAGCGACCTGAGGACACCATACTTGCCTGTTCTGTGTCCTATGGCTCCCTGCATAGGTCGTCTCTGCATCTCTACTTACTCTCAACTATATAAAACATCCATGTTGAGGGTAACAGGGTAGAGAAGGAAATGTTACTCCAAGAAATTAGCAGAAGTGAGAAGTGACAGCAGAGAAGAAGGCAGGGAACACTGTAAAGCAGACATGTCCATTTCTGGGTGTTTTAGAATGAGAATGGATGTTGTCATACTTGGATGTGCTTCCACAGACATATATCTAACAATGCACAATTGAAAAACAGGTAATATTCTAGGGAATGTGTAAATGGTAGAGACCGAGTTCAATAATGTAGCTGATGAGTCATTCAATCATTACCAATTAAAGAAAAATTAAAACTCTGGACAGCTGAGCTTGCTGGAACTGAAGACCTCCAAACTCGGGAGACCCTTACTCAAGTCTCAGGAAATCACCGCCACCCAGAAATTACAAGACACGGTACCTGGATGCAATCAGCAGAGGTTTATTGGGGAGAGTTGGCTAGCCAACGGTCAAACTGCTCTTCCACACAGGAACAGAATTTGACAAAAGGCCAGCAAGCTGAGGAGCTTTTTTATAGCACGGGGTGGGGAAAGGGAGGAATTTTCGAGCGGTTACACATAATTGGTTGCATTTTCGTTCGGTTACAAATGATTGGTTGTTTTACAAATTTTGAACATCAGCAGGCTGTAACACTGGGAAAACCTCAGGGGGTGGGGTAACCAAGAACAGTAGAAAGTTAGCTAGTTCTTGGAACCACCCAGATGTCTTGCATCTTGCTCTGTGGTCAGGAGTGTGTCTTCTTGCTTTGGGCCTTCCCCACCCTGAGGCTTGAGGAATGTTAATCCAGCAAGTGTCCTCTGATTCAAGGATAATGTTCTCCACCCAGAATGTCAGAATGTATCCCGGAGCAGTGAAGGCCTGAAATCTTACATTCAGTTCTGCCTTCTGGAACCTGCATTCTTTTTGCTCAGGTATAAGGGCAAAGAAAAAGCCTGCATATAATTCACAAAATGGTCTTTATAATTTTTTCACTCTATAGAACTTCGTGACTGGTGAGCAAACAAATACACTAAGAGACTGTAGCTACAGGGAGAAGCTAAATAAACACTGAGCTGATCCCTTCCAGATGTCATCTTATACATTTCTTAAGGTGGCTGATCCTGATATAAGTTCTTTGTAATAAAAATGAGGCAAATAAGCAACACACACACACACACACACACATAAATAAAAACAAACACCCCACATTATTTAGTTCTAGGTCCCTGTAGCAATTGGCTGAGCTGAAGGGAACTTGTGGAAACTCCCTCACATTTACATCTATTTGGTCAGAAATGCAGGGCCTCTCGAGACCCCTAAAAGTACAAACTGGCTTCTGGGATGAAAATAGTCTTATTAGGCATTGCCTTTGACCTCTGGCACCTGTGCTGATTCCAGGTGGTTGACTTCAGCACTAAACTGAATTGAAATTGAATTTTATCACACCCATGTGTCTGAAGGTTGGGTTAAATTTTTGAAGGTATGCAAATAACCTAATGAAGTTCCAGGTTATAAAATTTCACAAACTTTCCTGCTCATATTTCTGATTTTAATGACCTCACATGTGCTATTTAATTAGGAGACCTCTTTCTGTTTGAAAACTTTTCATTTCTTTTAGGTCAAAATCTTCCAAGTAGAGAAGTTGTCATTACAAAAAGCAGACACATGGAAGTAAGAAAAACAGGGAGTGGCAGGGAGGGGAAGGGTGGGAAAGGGAGGGATAGGGAGGGGCAGGGAGGGGCAGGGAGGGGGCAGGGAGAGGCATGGAGAGGCATGGAGAGGCAGGCACTCTAGGTCAGAGGCAGTCAAATCTGCTGTGCACATTCAAACCTTTGCAGAGGTGAGGCTGTCATCTGAGAAAACACCAGGAGCTATGAGGCTAAATTCACAGCTTTTACAATTTTGATCCAGGCAGATCTTTAAGCTACTAAATGAGTCCGACTTTAGAAGTCACTAAAAGAAAAGTTCTACTTTCTTTTGCAACAATTTTATATAATGTTTTGAAAGTGCACTTTACCCTGAGTATGTTTCAATAAGCAGCAGACCTGGGAGGTTCTTTCAGAAAAAGCTCTGTCTGTGTAAAGCAGAAAACAGTAAAAAATGAGTCTTCCCCTTGAAGACAGATGGTTCAAACTGAAACCTTGACCTGCTTTCAGCAAATTAGTTTAAGACATTTTGGACATAGAATGATTTTGTGTTTATACATGGGGTATTGATATCCTATAAAACATACTACTAAGATTAGTAACGGCTAACATGAGATTTAAAAGACAGTCAACTGTCATTGATATATATATATATATATATATATATATATATATATATATATAAAACCCTTTACATTACAGTGTTTTTAAAAAAATCTCATTTATTTGATATCACAAAGCATATTTATTCTAAAGAAATACAACATTATGGTGACTGCAGTTAATTAATTAATCTTAATTAAAACCCATATGCAATCTGTCCAAATCCATACATATAAAACCTAATAGATTCTTTTTTGCTTCAGAACAGACGAATCACTAATAAAGTGAGTGCATTCTAAAGCAAAACTCTTGCCCAGTTTTCTGCCATTGTTTTGCCTTAAACTACTATGAGGAGGTCTGCCACGTTTTCCAGTGTGGTGAGGAGTCTTTCCCGTTCCCCAACAGGCTGTTTCTGGAGGTAAAGGATGTGTGGTATCTTCGTTCATAACTAGTGCCAGTCAAGAGGTCTTGAATCTGCTATTAAACTCTTTGCAGGTACTTGCAGGGTAAGCAAGAAGATGACTGACATACTTAGCACAAGTCAGTGGAAAAACAACACATTCTCCTTCATTTTCTGCCAAATTATACAGTTAAAAATGTGCACAATTCTATGTGAAATAGTACCAATACAAATGTCACATAAATGATTTTTTTCACATGCAAGCAATACAACTGACAGATACCTCTTTTTTTCCATCCCAGGGCTGCTTCTCAAGTAGCATAAGCAGTGAGTGAGCAGCTGTGTAAATAATCTCTCTCTCCAACTGTGTTAGGTGTCCAATGGAGGAGTCCAGGTCTCAGAGAGTGTGTTAGGTGGTCCAATGGAGGAGTCCAGGTCTCAGAGAGTGTGTTAGGTGGTCCAATGGAGGAGTCCAGGTCTCAGAGAGGGCTTTGCTTCCTTTGTTTCAGTGGCTTTTCTGGCTTTCATCAGTAGCGATGTCTATCTCATTCTAAAGCCCAGCTCTATAACCAGAGCAGCCTATGTGGGCTGGCCTCTTGTGTAGAGCTAACAGTCTCTGTTCTGCGCATGCTCCAGGTACTTGGAGGGAACAAAGATAAGTTTGGAGGATGAAAGTGGACCCGACACCTAGGAGGTGCAGCTTGAGAACAATTGTCATCTTACTGGCATGCAATTCTCACAAGGTATCAAATGCTTTCCACTGTCAGTAAATGAATATATGTGGCCATATTATCATATTGTCAAAGGCATAAATTTTAATATACCCCTCACCAGGGTGTAGGTTATTATTGTCTGTTTGCCTTAAATGTGCAGATCCAAATTCAGTTTCAAGCACTGTAAACATAACAAAACAAATCAAATGTGCCCAGACCCAGATCACTGATAAAATCATGTTAGGCCATATCAATTTGACTCAGTAACAGTGCTTTCATATAGTTCAAAAGTTAAGTTAATATGGCATGAGTGTGTGTGAGTGTGTAAATAAGTTTCACTTTCTAAACTGGTTCATTAAATTAAAACCAAATGAGACAGCAGAAGATAAAGTCCTGAAATGCTTACTTGTATAGTATTTAATATAAAATATCTAGTATAAAATAGTCTTTATTTATAATTTAGTTTTTAAAAACAGTTTTTGAACCCAGATTGATAATGACAGCTCTTAATTTTATGAAACTAACTTTTAAAATACTATTATTTACATTTAAAATGTCTCCATGATATCGGCATATTCTGAAATTTATTATGATTTATAAGATCACCTTTTAACTATTGCTCATTTTAATTAAAACATATATAAGCACATGTTGGTTAGACTTCAACCTAGACAAGAACTGCAAGTAAACTGAGAAGTACTGAGAGTCGAAAATTAGTTTTCCTCAGAAAAGGCATAACAATGGTTATTCAATATCAAATAACTAATACCAATTGGACAGCCCTGAATAGAGGTACATACAAACAATAGTACACAAACCAAGAAGGTGGAATTTTCATATTTAAGAACACAGACATATTAACACACACACACACACACACACACACACACACACACACACACACACCTATAGTAACCACAATTAATAAGTAAGAGGCCATGATTTTGAATGAAAGCAGGAGAAGGTAAGGAAGGGCCGGGGTATGCTTAGTGTTTTCAGTATTATGTGCAAAGAATCTTTCCTTTCTGGTGGAATGTAACTTGATGTTCTGTATGCTTCTTAACCCGTTTATAGGCTATATCATTCTTTAGGTTAGGAAAGTTTTCTTTTATGATTTTGTTGAATACCTTTTCTGGGCCTTTGAGCTGGGTTTCTTCTGTTTTGATTTTTTTTTAACAGTGTCAAAGATTTCCTGGATAATTTATGTAAGGGGATTTTTAGATTTAACATTTTCTTTGACTACTGGATCCAACACTTAATATTCAACACTTGAGAATCTTTCTTCCATTTTTTTGTATATTCTCTTAGTGAAACTTGCCTCTGTAGTTCCTGTTCAAATTCCCAAGTTATCATTTCTAGAACCTCCCCCTACCCCCATGTTTGGGTTTTGTTTATTGATTCTATTTCCAACTCCAAGTCTTGAACAGTTTTGTTAATTTCCATATACTGTTTGTTGTTGTTTTCTTGGACTGCCTTAATGGAATTATTAATTTTATACACAGCCTTCTAACATATCCACAAAGGTTGTAAGGTCTCTTTCTTGTGCTTCAGGTATGTTAGAATATTCAGGGCCTGCTGTGGTACGAGAGCTGGGCTCTCTTGGAAACATATTGCCCTTGCTATTGTTAATTGGTTACTGTATTTTTATGCAGACTTTTTGGTACCTGGATTTGGGGTGATTAAAGGTCTATGTGTTAATTTCTTGATTTGTCTTTGTTGCCTGGTGTTTTGTTTCTTGCTTTACATTTCTTCTCTGAATGTCCAGAGAGTATGATGGTCGTGTTGCCTGTTTCTCTAGCCTGGTCAGCAGAGGAGTTCACAGGAATTGCCTGCTGGTGTTAAAGGCAGGGTAATTGTAATGAGTTAGAGGAAGATTAGAGAAGGTCCTTGTGATCTATTGGGGTGGGGTCTCAAAGGAAAGGGTGAAAGGCAGGTTTCTGGCTACAGAGCTGGGGAGAAGATTGGAGATTTGGACCTCAGGGAGAGTTGTGGGTCTGCTTTCAGCCTACTTGTTGCCATGGGAGTGGGAGTTGCAGCTCTTGGATTAGCAGATAGTGCCTGCTGGAGATGGGAGAGGGGTAAAGGGATAGCTGCTGGTGGTGTTCTGTGGCAGCCCTAGAGAAGAGACTGCTGGAATAGACAGGAGAGCATCTGTGGGCAGCCTATCTGGTTTTCTGGTGGGAATCAATTACATTCATTTTTTACAATAAAGATTATGTACATGAATATATCTATATTTATATGAAAGTACATAGTTTAATGAAAAATGGACATTTATATAATTCAACCAACGTTGAATTTTAAAGCATTATTTTTCTTAAATGATTGATACTCAATGTTTAGACTTAAATTAGTTGATTTTCACAATAATGTAGATGAGACTAATTGAGACCTTGTATTAAGGGCTATCATCTTACTATTTCTAAATTAAGTCTGTATTTCCCTTCTCTCTCCTTCCCTTTTCTTTACCTCTTTTTCCTCCTTTTCTACACGGTTTCTATTTTTCTTCCTAATTTCAGACTCACTGGAATCCTTTGCAGCAAGTTACTGAGGTGCTTTGCTTACTATTAAGTCCTGATGATTTCAATTTAACTATGCCAATGGACGAATACAAAGACTGATTTGGTCTTCCACACCTGACTCCTGAAAGGCTCCCTCATCCAAGGTCTCTGGAACTTTCTAGAGGGTCTCTACCCGTACCCTCAGCACCTGCATATTTCCATTCATTCCTCCTGTCTCCTGTCTTTTTTGTACCTGTTCCTTCCGCCTTTTCCCTTCGCCTCTCCTCTCCCACCCAGGTCTCACCCTCCCTCTGCCTCCCATGATTATTTTGTGGGATTGAAACATGCTCACTTGGGCCTTCCTTCTTGTTTAACTTCTTAGGGTCTGTGGGGTGTATCATGGATATTCTGTACTTTTTGGCTAATATCCCACTTATCAGTGAGTGCATGCTATGCATGTCCTTTTGGGTCTGGATGACCTCTCTCAGGAAGATATTTTCTAGTTCCATTAATTTGCCTGAAAAATTCATGATGCCCTTGATTTTAATAGCTGAACAGTATTCCACTGTGTAAATGAAGCCTATTTTTTGTATCCATTCTTGAATGAAGGACATCTGGGTTCTTTCAGTTTCTGGCTATTATGAGTAAGGCTGCTATGAACATAGTGGAGCATACGCCCTTGTGATACTGTCGAGCATCTTTTGGGTATGTGCCCAGAGGCATTATAGCTGGGGCTTCAGGTAGACCTATTTGCAATTTTCTGAGGAATTTTCAGATTGATTTCCAGAGTGGTTTTACCAGTTTGCAATCCCACTGGCTATGGAGGAACACAGGTTCCATAACACCTTTTTCACAGTGGTGTTATGGAACCTGACATGACCACATCTAGTAGTTAGACAGGGCCATCAGTGGAGGGATGAGGGCACCAATCCACCTTCAAAATTTTCTACGCAAAATTGTTCTTCCCTAAAACAAGTACACGTACCAAAATGGAGCAGAGACTGAACAAATGGCCAACCAGTGACAGGCCCAACATGGGCAGGCACCAAACTCTGACACTTATTACTAATGCTATGTTGTGCTTGCAGATAGGAGCCTAGCATGGTAATACTGAGAGGCTCTACCAGCAGCTGACTGAGATGGATGCAGATACTCACAGGCAAGCACTGGACTTCGATTGAGGACCCCTATGGAGGATTTAGGAGAAGGATTGAAGAGGCTGTATTGTGGGGCAGTGGGCTGTGAGATGCACCTGGGTACCTGGTCGAACACAGGCCTCCAACCCTTGGACCCTAATGGGAAGGTAGGTGTTCAACTTTGCTCCTGGGCCCCTGGTTCCTTTCACTTAGTTTCATCCCTCCACAGTCCCTCCCACAGAGAGGTCGTCAGTCATGCCTCAAGCTCTCCCATATGTAGATGAGTTATCTCCAAGCTCTCAGACCAAGACAATAGACATTATCTGCTGCCAGACCCTGACCCACCCCAAAAATGTATATAAGAGCTCTATTCCGGAGAAGTAAAGGTGTGCGAGAATCATCCCGTTGTCTGAGAGTTTCTGTCGGAAGAGCTGTAACACTTGGGAAGAGATCTGCTCTCCCAAAGTGCCTTCAGGACCCTCCCCTCCTTGCTAGCTAGCCTGCTTCTCACTGGCCCAGCCCGGACCAGCTCAGCGCAGAGAGACAGGTACAGCACCTGGGAGCAACTGGATGGCAACCGAGAAAATGAGGGCAGAGGCAGCAGCGAAGCAGTGATTCCCACTTCCTGCTGGCCCGAGATCCTTCTATGGGAAACTGTATGGGATGGCAGCCCCATAGCAAGATCAACAGTGGCAACTAACCGGACCCCCCCTCACCCCACCCAGGAGCTCCCAGAGACTACGCCACCAACCGAAAGTGCACAAAGGGGCCTGGTCCAAGGCCGGTGGCCACATATATAAGCAGAGACTGCCTTGTCTGCTTCAGTGGAAGGGCTGTTCTAATTCGGTAGGGATTTTGAAGGCCACCGGAATGAGGGGATTCCGCACCTTTAGGGCAGACCCTCTCCAGAGGCAAAGGGAGGGAGATGAAGGAAGAGGAAGGAGTATTGATGAAGAACTCTATGATTGTGAAATAGGTGAAGGCAACATTGGGAATGTAAATATAAAAGTAACAATAAAAATAAAACTGATTTGGCAACACTATGATGGGTTTTTTTTCTGTTTACTAACATTTTATCATTAGAGGTGGCATGTTTAAAAAGGCAAGGAAAATAATATTTATTGAAAGCCGCGTGATTAATAAACCTTTAATTCCTTTTAGGTGTCAAAAGATTAAATAATACAATCATCTCTGTCTTAAAGTTAAAGAACTAGTGACTCAGGCTTGGACAATGACAGGATGGTTTCCTAGGTCACTATAGCTCTGAAGTCTGTATATTTCTTACCTTAAATCACAAAGTCTCTTTGTGTGACCCCAAGGTCAGTTATATACTGATTTATATCAGTCCACAGAAAGATCTAAAGATGTTGTGGTGAAGTGTGTAGTCTTTCTGGATTAGGTTCTTTGAAGACTTCAACTAGACCATTCCTTGAACACTGGTTTGATAAATTCCATACTGACATGAAGGACCACAGATGTTCCTGTAAAGTGGTGCATCCGTCACTTAGGCTGTATGAGATGCTTCTACCATGAACTACTGTATCACTGAGCCTCCGTGCTTTTGCCATTTTCAAAATATGTCAAATTCTGATGTTATAGAACTATACTATTAATACATTTATTTTAATATAAAACAGTGAGGTGAGAATTCAGTGTTTATGTTACAATAAAAATGTGGTTTTTTGGTTTCAAAACATCTGATCTTGAAACCCCACTAATCTCTAATGACTCTACATATTCTTCAGTGATGATGTTCCAATTCTCCAGACTTGAAACATGCATCTGGGATCCTATGCCCTTTATGCTCTATCATTTAACCACACTTCAGTCACAAATTCCTTTGCACATATCAAAAATCAATTTCTGCTCACGCGTGGACAAGTTCACATAATCTTTCCCATAGTCTGCTATGTGTAACATAAAATGAAGAGCCTCTTTGATACTGATCTTAAATGATAGAGAAGGTGCTATAAATATTCTAGTAGAGAGGATAGGGAATATGTGTGCATGCACATGGGCATGTGTGCGCTCATGTTTGTGTGCACACGCGCGCGTGCACACACACAGACACACACACACACTGATAAAGTAATGGAAATATACTCACAATGAGGCCCCTAATCTGTTTAGCTTCACAGCAATGAAGCTGAAGACAGAGTTACTCCCTATCTGCCTTTCTTTTTAAAGCTTCTGCTTCAGTTCCTTCCTACATGTAGATTTTTCCAGGTTAGAACTTCTCTCATGTATGCTCATATGTATGTATTAATCCTACAAAATAAAACTGACTGAAGATGAGTTTATATTATATCATGATTATATTTTCTCAGGAATCTTCTGCTGTGTATTTTAAACAGCAAATGAGCATTGAGCAGTCCACTCATCTAACCCTCCCCCAGCTTTTCCACTAGATTTGCTGACCTAGAAGATCCCAATTTTTTTTTTTAGTTCTCTCTCACCATTATGAATAATCAACTGTGTGGTATTTGAATCCTCTTTGTCACCCCAGAAAAGTAAAGCCCTGTTTCCATGTGAAGGAATCCAAACCCCAGTGCTATGCCTACAGATATGAAGATTAGGATCACTGTTACTTCAGGAAGCCCTTTGAAAGGACCTCTCATGAAGGGTTCCCAAAAATGAATCTCCTTCAATGCAAACCTACACTGGTATTTAGTCTGAAATAACTGTACGGTAGAAGTTGCTTTAAAAGGAAGTAGTTTTAATCATTTATTGCCAGAAAGCAGTTCAGTGGGAAACTCAAAACAAAAGCTTCTTTAGAAACTGCATTTATGGGCTGTAAAGAACCAACAATGTGACTTCCTCCCCCAATACAGCATATTGCAGCTTCATGCAGGCCATAATTACATTCATGTTTGTCAACAGTTTGAATGGCATGCAATTATCTGTTCCTTTCTAATACTGTCCCTGAACTGCTCTGTTCAAATGCCTTAAATAAAAAGTCACTCTAGAATTAGGGAAAGTCAAATGAAAGACACATTCTTTAACTTTCCAGTTTGGACATCTAGCTTTATTAATAAATGACACTCATTAGCAGTATTGTCTTTATTGAGCAATTGAATGGAGAGCGACTGGGTTCACTCTCCGCAGGATTCTCCATGCTAACATTACTAAAAGGTTTGCTTTGGAGCAGAAAACTTCATCTCTGTGCTTTTTGTCTCTCCCCTCCTATCTGTGCTTGTTTGTGCTACTGAGAAATGTACTGTGGGAACCGCCTATCCCAAGGGGGACTCCATTCTCCTGCCAGCTCTCCTCCCACCTTCAGCAGACCTGCTGAGCCTGACCCACACAGGCAAGCTTCCCTTCCCCCAACCATCTTTCCTGCAATAAAGTTAGTAAATGGCTTATAGTAAAGGGCTGGAAAAAGTGTTTTTTAAGCAAATGAGCCCAAGAAACTAGGTGGAGTGGCTATTCTAATAGATAATAAAATAGACTATCAACCAAAATTAATCAAAAGAGACAGGGAAGGACATGTCATACTCATCAGAGGAAAAATCTACCAAGATAATATTTAAATTCTGAACACCTACACCCCAAACACAAGGTCACCTCCATTTTTAAAAGAAACATTGAAAAAGTTTAAATTTCACATTGAACTCCACACATTAGCAATAGGAGACATCAACACCCCATGCTCACCAACTGACAGGTCAGTAAGACAAAAATACTAAATAGAGAAATAATGAAACTAACAGAAATTATGAATTTTATGGAACTAACAGACATCTATAGAATATTTCACCAAAACACAAAATAATATATACCTTCTTCTCAGCACCTCATGGACCTTTCTCTAAAACTGACCACAAAGTCCAGTCACAAACCAAGTCTCAATAGATACAAGAAAATGGAAATAGTGCCTCCTATATTATCAGACAACTATGGATGGATCAAAGCTGGTGGACTTCAACAACAACAGAAACACTGAAAAGGCTACACACTCATGGAAACTGACTAACAATGATCTCTATGTCAGGAAGAAAAAAAGAAGAAAATGAAAGACTTTCTAGAATTCAGTGAAAATGAAGGCACAACATAGCCAATTACAAGACACAGTGAAAACAGTGCTAAGAGAGCTGGGATAGGGAGGTGCCCAAGAATCAGTGAGATGACCTGAGCTGTGACTCACAGCATCATCAGGGATATGGAACCTGAAGAGGCCACCTCCTTTAGCCAGGCAGGAACCTCAGTGGAGCGATACAGACACCAACCCGCCCACAAAACTTTTGATCCAAAATGTATCCAGTCTAAAAAAAAAAAAAAAAAAAAAAAAAAAAAAAAAAAAAAAAAATGCAGGGACAGGACAGGGAATGTTGCTGAAACTGAGGGAATAGCCAGCCTATAACTGGCCCATCTTGAGACCTATCCCATGAGCAAGCACCAATCCCTGAAACTATTAATGATACTCTGTTATGCTTGTTTCATTTTTCAAAGAAAAAAATAATTAATGAAGTTTGTTCTAAAATGTAGTTTGAGTCCAAACTCCCATTTTGAACAGGAAAACAGCAACTGTTGAATGAAAAATGCAGGCCTTCACCGTTGTATAGGTAAACTGTGCAAAGGTTTAATACGTAAATAATTCACTTACCGTATAAGCCTTTGCTACTAATCAAAGGGGCAACGTAGAAGAAGAAGCACTAATGGAGACTACTGGAGAGGAAAAGGTAGGGAATGACCAGTAACAAGCAGGAAACATGATTCCAGATAGCTGTGTTTGAGTAATGAGGTTGAGGAATTCTGCATCAGAAAAGAGTCCTGTGAGAGGAAGTGATATTGCAATCTACATAAAGATATGAGAGACAAGAAGCAGCTAAGGCATAATAACACTCGGGTAAACAGAATTCAAAGACAACAAATTTGAAAAAAATTACATATGTAAGGGGAATCTATGCTCAAGATTGTAAGGACAGTCTGAAGGCACAGAATACTACCAGAAATGCCGCTGTTGAATAATATGATGCTTCTTAACTAATGATAATTTCATAGCTCTTCTATGGCACCTGCTAATATTCATCATAGTGTGAACAACAGGTTTTCTAATAAAGCACACTGACCGGAATACTTGCTGAATCTTTCTAGACAAGATTATGGCTCCATTTTCTGTGGAGTCATAAACCAGCTAAATAACAGAATTAAGTACAAAGGGCGACTGTTATCAGTTCTCTCCTCTGACTTCATTCAAATTTCATCCTGCAGTTTTTGCAGAATGGCTTCTTAGGAAGGCATGCATTACAGTAGAAAAAAAGAATAAAAACGAGTTAGACAATGCGGGCTCAAATCCTTGTAAAAACTAATCAGGCAGGCTGACTCCCACTTAATTTCACCTGCACAGTATGAATACTCAATGCCTGTTCTACTTGTCACAGCAATACTGCAAAACTCAAATTAACTTATGTGAACAAATTCCTGGAAATTATAAGACTTTGTTACCATGTGATTTATAATTCTTGAAAGTAAATGACTTTAATCAGTCACTGAAATCAAATGAGAAAAATCAATAAGATCATCTAGGGCTGTCTGTAAGATTTTCGTCTGGCTTTTGATCAATGGGAGGCATTTAACATAATTCAGTTGGCATGGATCAGAAGCATATGGCTCCCAACACCCATACATGCTGTACAGCCTTTATCCCCTCTGTTTGTGGATGTGGGGAATTTCTGAGTCTGCTCTTCACATCACTTTTCAAACAAAAGATCCGTAGCTTAAAAGAAAAAAAAAAAAAAAAAAAAAAGGAATCCAATGACAGTAATTCCGTTATTTAACTTACATAGTACTCATAATAAAATTCCAGATCAGTCTAGACTACATAGTGAATTCCAGGCCAGCTGGGACTACAAGGTGATATCCTGTTTAACATAACAAAAACAAACCAAAATAACAATATGGAATACACAAAACCTAAACCCAAAACAAAAACTCAGCAGGGAAAAATAAAGAAGGGTAGAAAAGGTATGAAAATCTAAAAGGGGGTATGAAATAATCATTTTATGACTAAGTGTTACTATTTGCAAGAAATGTTACATTTTTCTGAAACCCAAGCTGAGGACTCATCTTCCGAAAGGCAGGCTACATCTGTTTAGATTCATTGATTATTTTGAACACTGCACATGACAGTAAATATCCATCATATGATCAAGAAATAACTAAATGAGTTCTAATTAATATGTATAAAATTTATTAACATAAAACAGCTTTAAAATGGATACACAATATCAAAGTAGTTAAATATTATTTGACATATAAGTTAAGTTAATGGGTCATTTTGGGGATAATTAATTTTTGAACATTTTACTAAAATTCAAAGTATCTAAAAGGCTCTCCTCCGATTTATACAACTGACCATAAATAGATTAATGGCAACTGGATGCACTTATTAGATTACATGTCTACACTCAATTTATATCAAAGGTTAACGAAAAGTCCAATCTTGTTTTTTTTTGTTTTTTTTAAGAAATATACTGGGCTCGTGGATGTGGTGCAGTCCATAGAGAACCAGACTGGCATGGAGGAAACCTTGGATTTTATCCTCAGTACTGCATAAACTGGGCATGGTGGTACACTCCTGTAATTGTAGCACATGGGAGGTAAAGAAAAAACATCAGGAGTGCCGCAGCATCCTCTACTACAGAGCAAAGTCAAGGACAACATGGGATAAATGAGACCTTGTTTGAAGACAGCAAAGCAAAGCAAAGCAAACAACCAAACAAACAGATAAAAATAGCACACTCATGAAAATTAAATGGCACAATATTTTTTTATCCAAAGCGATTTTTTGCAGGTTTTAAATAAACCACTATCTATTCAATAACTGAGGTAACTTTGTAATTATAGATAGGAGAATTAAAATATACTTGACTGTAATTCCTTTGATACCTTTGGGCATTATTTGTTAACATGAAATATGGCATGTCTGTCTCAAACCAATCGGTAAAGGCTTGTGTTTCTTACATACTTTACTCAGTAGTTCCTCTGAGGCAGATTGCATCTCACCTGCTGTCTTGAATGTCACTATGCACAAAGAATTCTTTTACATAAAGTTGAAAGCATGGCACTTTGTGAGGAATTATGAGTTTCAAGAATGAATAGTTATATCCCACAACATTACACTTTAGAAATTATTTGGGAAAACAATTGCATTTAGCAACATAATTGCTCAAGACTGAATGTCCTTGCTGTTCAAAAGAACCATTATGTACCCCCAGAAGAGCAAACTTTGCAGCAGACATGTATGTATGTGACTAACCTGGCCCTGATGACCAAAAACTTCATGGAACTCATGATGGGAGTATTCTATCACAACTCATAATGATGGTTTAGAAGGAAGAACCAAGTAAAAATTATCACTTGAGACACTAAAACTGTCATTTTTATAAAATAATCCAGGGATATCTTCAATTTTGAGCTGTGGTGACTAGAGAATTTGATTAAAGCAAATATTCAGCATGGGAAAGTCACTCTTCTGCGCTTTAATGATGCTCCAGCTACAAATGATTTAAGAGTAAAATTTAATTCTTACAATAATGTACTTAATAGCATTCAGTTAAATTGTTTATTTGAAACCTACTATTTATGTAAGTTTTTTTATAAAACAAATAATTATGAATAGTATTAATTATATACTGGAAATTATAAGATCCAATGACATACAACATTCTAGGTTAGGTAAAAAATAATCATTCAAAACTACTAAAACTTAATCTGAAATTTCAACTTTTATGCTGTCTCTGGAAGACTCTGAGAATTGTATACTTGAGAAAATAAAATATGGATTCTAGGAGAAAAATGTGTGGAGATGAAAAGAGAATTCATACAACACATTTAGGCATATGCTTGTATACACACAATGAGGCCAATGTCACGGCAAGCAAGAACAACAGAGTTTAGTTCATACATGTAAAATGATACAGAAAGTGACCTGGACTGGCAGGCTCTTCTTCAGTGATAGGTTCCTCAGAGAGAGGATCGGTGGATGAAAAATGAAGGTTAGGACACTGAGGTCAGCAGGTCTTGCATAAGTCATATCTTGGGCCAGGTGAATATTAGGAAATGTAGCATCTTACATACAGTTTGCAGGGCAAAATGTGAGAAAGCTCACAGAATGCTAGCGTACATACATGGAACGAAGGCAGTAGGTAGCTAATCAAGCAATGTTGCCCCACAAGGACACAGGATAGTTCAGGTGTATTACAGACTGAGGACACCAGCGTCAGTCATGAGACTGTTAACTACAGTCCTTTAGGGGAAGAATGACTTCTCAGGGTCAGAAATCCAGTTCATCCAAGGCCCAGGCTCCAGTCTATTACTGGCTTTACCATGTATGCTCCGTGTCTTAGACAGGGAACCACTTTTCTTCTCCATTCATCAGGGTTTTGGGAAAAGCCTTGGATCAGCCTGGCTTCCAACAAAAAGTACTAAAACATGGGAGTAAAATTTCAAGAGCACAGAATAGAGGGTGATGTGTTCAGAGATAAGACATGTGGACATGATGCCAATGTTTTAGTCCTATTTTTGTTTGTGGTAAATACAAATTTGTTATAGATGTTGACGCAAATTATATATTTCAATATGAGTTTAAATAGAGTGAACCATTTTAAATTAAGGTAAACTGCCTCAATAAAAGCGATGAGGAAAGGAAAGCAAAACAACCATGAAATATTATGATAATCAGAAGAAAAATAAGAATTATGGAATGAAAGTCAAAGGGAAGCATAACGTTAGTGCCTTTATTAAATCTGACTTCAACACAGGACTCAATTGCCTTCTTTCTCTGGATTAAAAAATCTGAAATTACTTTACTATTCTTGGTAAGATTCTCTCTCAGGTCGACCCCAAAGAATGAAACCATCAAGAGGGATTATTATTTTCTTGGATGTTTAGGAGATCTGTATAGTGCTACCTGCTGCTTACATCAAATGAATATATAATAATAAAGTACAAGTCATATGGTTGGATCACAGCATTGTCAAATGGTAACGTAAGCAATGAAATATACGTGCATGAGACACAAGAATAATATTCAAGATGAGAATTGTTGACTAAGGTAGAAAAAGTCATTTTATACTGAACAAACTTATAAAGCTCCAGAAAGATATATAAGCATACCAACCAAGAAACAAAGGCAGACAATGTCAAAACAGAGGTATGCATTATCTGCAATCGTACATATCTTAATGTTTCTAAGACAAAACTTTATGAGTATACATATAATAAGAAAACATAGCTAATGTACAAAGAAATTATTAACATAATATATTCTTTTAAAACCCTGTTATATATTATAAATAAATAAAAGAGAACAGTCATGTCTAGATAACAAAGAAAATTTCAATCCGCACCAGAAAGTATAAATCATAAAGGCCACATATAAGCATGACAGAATTAAATTAGATTTAAATAGAAAAAGATAGCAGCAATGCTTACAATAAAGTTGAGGCACTTGGAAATACATAGACATAAAATATAGTTTGAAGGAAAGACTTGACATTGCACAAATGCAAATTTTCCTTAGGGCAGACTAAAGAATCACAGCCATCCACTGAAAATTCTAATTGGGTATTTTAATAGCTCCTAAGTTGGCTATAAAGGTTGACTAAGAAGAGAAAATTAATCATCACTAAACAAGTAATATATTTAAAATACAGAATCTTCATATAACCACAGATTATAAAGGCTCACAATGACCATCAGATACATTGCAAATAAGCTGTATTCAAAGATGCCTTCCTCACTTCTGATGAGGCACCAAGTACCTGTCGTCACCTAAAATAGCAGTCACAGAGATCCACCAACTGGGTGTTACAATCAAAACATTACAATTAGCTGTTTCTAACATTCTGATAATTAAAGTAATGAATATATTCACCTACCGACTTACCATAATATTTTCTCCTTTAAGTTAAGGACATTTATTTCACATGCTTCTGTTTTAGTACTCACAAAATGTAGCTGTACCAATTTGTATCCCGTACTAGCTAGAGTTTCTATTGTTGTGATGAGATCCTCTGACCAAAAGCAAGTTGGAAAGGGTTTATTTGTCTTAAACTTCTACATCATAGACCATTATTGAAGAAAGTCAGGTCAGGAATTCAAGAGCTGGAACCTGGAGGCAGGAGCTGGTGAGGAGGCCATACTGTTTGTTAGGAATGCTATTTACTGGATGTTCCTATGGTTTGGTTAGCCTGCTTTCTTATAGAACCTAGGATGAACAGCCCAATGATGACCCCACTCACCACAGGCTAGGCCTTTCCCCACCAATAACTAATTAAGAAAATGTCCTAGAGTTTGCCTATAGCCCATTTTATAGAGGCATTTAAACAATTGTGGTCCCATTTTCTCAGATGACTCTAGCTTGTGCCAAGCTGACATAAAATCAGCCAGCATACCTACTATATAAAGAAATAGCTCCAGAACTTAGTTTGCCAACGTCTATGTAGTCGTGCATGACTGGGCGAGGGCTGCGTAGCCAAACTCTTGCGTTCCACATCTTTGTAGTCCTGAGGCAGACAACATATTGGGCCATTGATTTACACTTGAAGATTTAAGGGCTTTCCTCAATTCAGACTAAATTATAGTCCATCTTTATTAATGATTTCTACATTAATCATTGTTGGTGATAATTTCATGACACATTTAGTTCCTAATGAATCCAGGAAGCTTACCCTGAGTACACTGGAAAAACAGAGAGGGCTTTCTGGAAACAAAGGGCAGAAATAGCCAATGGAGTTTGGGAGTTAGGCAGAAATCTGAGTGAGCTATAGTGATGGGATGAGGTCAGGAAGGGAGAAGGCTAGCTGGGATCAGGAAGGGAGAAGGCTGGCTGGGATCAGGAAGGGAGAAGGCTGGCTGGGACCAGGAAGGGAGAAGGCTGGCTGGGATCAGGAAGGGAGAAGGCTGGCTGGCTGGGATCAGGAAGGGAGAAGGCTGGCTGGCTGGGATCAGGAAGGGAGAAGGCTGGCTGGCTGGGATCAGGAAGGGAGAAGGCTGGCTGGGAGGCAAGGCAGCACTTTGGGCAGAAGATCAGTATCAATCACAGAGCGAATATAAAGACATGTCAGAGTGTGCTGTGAAAAACAATACATGAGCATGACCACAGAGCTTATGCGCTATGCATGCTGGGAAACTCAGGTTTTCTCCTGTAACTAATGAGGTGGAGGAAGGGATCTAAGTGTGAGAGAAAATTTTACATTTCCACTCTTGGAACTTATCCTTTCTTAAAAAGCAAACTTTATTTACATATAAAAAAACCCTTCAAATAAAACTTTAAAATGTTTTGCTAGGTATAACTCTGATGTGGGATTTCTTTTTGGGGTAGTAGATAAGTGCATAAAGTATATTTGATACTAAAAGTATAAAATTCAATGTGAAGCTCAACAACTTCCATTTCAAATGGCTATTCTAACTGTCGAGAAGGTCACTGAAATGGATACAGTGTGGGTCTGATTAGCTTTGTTTGGTGATGTTATATTTTTCTACTCTACTTAACATATGGTTAATCTACCAGGAGTTACGTTGTTAAAAATAACAGAAAAAAAACAAGAAACTAACTGATGCTTTCCCTGGATGCTATTTAATGCCAATATCAATATCTCATGTTAATCAGCTAGTGGTGTGATGCTGTGTCCATTTTCTTCCCTCTACATTAGGGTCTTGTGCCGACTGAGGTTGTGTGGCATGGATGTCGTGCATGCTGTCACATCACTGTTAGGTTTCATGTGTAAACACCCTGTGTGTTCAGAAAACAGCTTCCTCAATGGTATCTACCACATCTGGCTTCTAAAATCCTTGCCCCTGCCCAGCATATCCCTTAGCCTTGAGGAGAGATGTTTATGGCCCATATATGGCTGGACAATCCAGTTTCATTTCTAGGTCAAAATATTAACAGAAAAACGTGAGGATAAAAGAAGATAGTGAAATGTTCCATGAAAGCACATTGCACATTTTGTGTGGAAACTCACTGTTATGACCTTGACTGAAGTTCTAATTAAGCTATCTAAATTACCATCTGTGGCGGTTAATCCTGATTGTCAACTTGATAGAGTTTTGAATTACTTAGGAGGCAGACCTCTAGGCGTGCTAGTGGACTCATTTAATTGGGATTTAATTGAGGAGTGACGACCCCAGACTAATATAAAGGAAGAAGTGAGCTGATCACCATATTCCTCTCTCTCTGCTTCCTGACTGAGGGTGTGGTGTGATCAGCTGCCCTGGTCTCCTATGTGCACACCTTTTCAACCATGATGGATTGGATCCTAACCATGAATCAAAATAAACAAAAGTTA
This sequence comes from Arvicanthis niloticus, assembly GCF_011762505.2. Classification (NCBI taxonomy): domain Eukaryota; kingdom Metazoa; phylum Chordata; class Mammalia; order Rodentia; family Muridae; genus Arvicanthis; species Arvicanthis niloticus. Next base: position 3,645,908 of record NC_047678.1, on the reverse strand, counting down.
CTCCTTGTTAAGAATTAATTTGTACACAGAAAAAAAGGCAAGTAATTAATATATCATTTTATTCTATCGAGCATAGTAAATACACACAACTGTATTCTCTTCATAATGTGATTATTTATTACTCATGGTCTCTGCTTCAGTTCCTACTTCCAGATTACTTTGAGTCCTTATCTTTTCTATCCTTGGTGACAGATCATAACCTGTAAGCTAAATAAATCCCTTTCTCCTCAAGTTGGTTTTGGTCAGTGGTTTATCACAACAGAGAAGCCAACTAGGACACTCAGCTTTCCCATGAGAATATTTGAAGAAGACACCAGCAAAATGTGTCCACTTAATTCTGATTTAGATTGTATGCCTCTTAGTATCTTACCTAATTCACGACTCAATACAGAGAACTATAAAACACAAAGCTTCAGACCATGCTTCAGGTTTAACTCCTCTGAGAAAGACATGTTCACAGAGAATTAGAGTTCTCTAGAACTTGATCTATCACAGTCTCAAAGCACATCATTGCATATTTTCTCATAGGTTTTCCACAGACCTTTAGATTATAGATACTAGATATTTGTCTTCTTTGATTTATAACAGAGGAACTAGAAGTTAGAAATATGAAATGCTTTCTTGTTCCCATAAAACCATGGAGCCTTGATTAAACTGCAGAAACACAACAGCAGTCTTGAGTTTACACTGTTAAACTCATTACTTTGTGTGATTCAAAGAATCTATGTGATTCAACTTTTATTAGTAACATAAAAGGATCAGATACATTATTTTTATTTTCTCTTGAGTCTAGTGATATTATGAAATATAATGTACACAAAACATTGTAGGTTCTAAAATCAACGTTTTTCTAACATTAAGCTCTCTCATTGCCTTACTGATTATTTATTTTATTCTATACACTGTCATTTATGAATATTTGTGTATTCTTAAGGCTGTGGTCCCTGGTAGGTCACTTATGTACTGGTGGATAGTGCTACACATATACATACATAAGTAGGGTGATTACAATAAAATAAAAAGCAATAAGTTGAGAAGTGGTGGGGGATGAGAAAATTATGTGGAGAATTAAGGGAGAATATGATCCAATATGTTAAATACATAAACAAAATTCTCAAATAATTTATAAAGTATTCTAAAATGAATAAAAGAATATAGAAGTGCTGGCTCAATGAATGTCTTTGAAGGACTAATAAAATTAGCAGTTTAGTTAAATATCATTCCTTGCATGTACAAGTTTTAAACATTCTTTGCAACTAAACAGAAAATCCATATAAACACTTTTGATACATGCTGAACGGTAATGGTTTTCATCGGAAAAATGACAGATGTAGTAAGAGCCAACAGACAACTATGACAGAAGTGAGTATGTCCTGTGGAAGAAAAAAAATATATGTGTGATTGATGATAAATTCATTATTTCAGGGAAATTTAGAAGTTAGAAAACATTGTATGCATTGCAGGGCATTTGATAGAGGCTTTTCTGGTGAGATCAATAGAAATACTGACAAATGTAAAATTTTAAATATTATGTAACAGAATGAATCTGCTTCTAGTAGTCTATGTGTCAGTGGGCCAATATTTTCCAAATAAGCAGTACATGGGTGAAAGACCCATTAGAAATGTAAAAGGAGCCAATGTGTTATAAAATACCAGAATGTGGTCACTTAAATGTAAAGGCTGATGGTTAGTTGATCCCAAGGGCAAAGAACAAAGATAACGGCTGCTTTTCACAATTTTTGCTTAAGTTTTTTGACATGTCTGTACTTTTCTCCTATTTTTCCATGTTTCCATATTCTGTTAAGTTTGTGTGTGTGTGTGTGTGTGTGTGTGTGTGTCTGTGTGTGTGTGATTGAGAGACAGACAGATAGACAGAGACACATACAAGTGAGAGAGAGACAGAGACAGACACACACAAAGAGAGAGAGAGAGAGAGAGAGAGAGAGAGAGAGAAAGAGAGAGAGAGAGAGAGAGAGAGAGAGAGAGAGAGAGAGAGAGAGAGTTAGAGTTTGTGTGTTTGTGCATGTCTGTGTGCTTACGGAGAGACAAGAACAGAGTATCCTGTGTTGTCCCCTGTGTCTGTCTTCTTTATTGCCTTGGGACATTGTCTCTCAGAGAGCTAGAAGCTCATTGTTTTTGGTGAGACTTTGTTAGCTAATTAGCTCTGATCTCCATCTGTTTCCTGCCAATGACTCCTTATTGCTAGGGTTACAGGCAAGCACAGCAATGCCAGGCTTTCGTGTGGATGCTGGTGATTTGATTTCAGATCCTCATCCTTGTTGAGTAAGCTCTTCTCAGGAATCATCTCCCTAGCCTCCCCAAGCAACTTCTAAGGTCTTTCACATGACACACATTAGAGGTGCTGAATACACCTATAGATTAAATTATAAAATGAAGAAGTCATAAGCTAATTTTTTTAAAATTCCAGCATATTGAAGACCTAAAGAATATTATTTATTTCTCATAAAGTATTAAGGATTCAGAGGTCTATGCCAGGAGAAAAGTAGTTCTTGCACCATATCCACCTGTATACTTCCATCATAGAGTAACTTTTTGTGAATCATTCCAGCCCTTGCTTGAATTTATTATCTCTTTAATGTCAATACTTCACAAGGAGAAAACACTGAAGAGCTGATGAACAGAATCTTAGTCCGTTCAGGCTTTGTTAGAATATATCACAAACTAAGCAAACAGAAAGAGCAGACACATTATTTCTTGCAGTTTCAGAGGATGGAAAATCCAAGATCAAAGCACCAGGAGATTCTTTGTCTATGAAGGCCCATTCTTTTTTGATGGTGTGTGTACTTGTGTCCTCCCATGGTAGCAAGAACAAACTATTTAGTTAGAATTTCTTTACAAAGAAATTAACCTTACTTCTCAGGGATTCATTTACTTGACTGGGTCATCTTTCAAATCCCCACTGCTCATTAGATTGCATGTAGTAGGGGATCGAGTTTCTGAAGGAATGGTTGGTGGACTCAAACACACAGACATAGAAATAGGGCCGTGGAAAATTGAAGAAAAGTCACCCCTTTTACTATCTATAGTTCAAACATAGCTATTCTGAAGTTAGCTAATTGTCTTATTTATAAAAGTCTTTGCATTTATTTACGTTTATTTTAATTAAAAAACAATGGGAACAGTCTCTAGATGATCTTTCCTTCAGTCTCTGCTCTATTTTATGTCCCTGTCTTCCCTTTGGACAGGAAATTCTGGATTAAAAAATTTGAGATGGGTGGGTGGTCCCATCCCTCAACTACCTCCCCATCTAGGGATCCATCCCATCTGCATATACCAAACCCAGAAATTATTACTGATGCCAAGAAGTGCTTGTTGAGAGGGGTCTGGTATAACTGTCCCCTGAGAGGCTCTGTCAGCACCCGAATAATACAAATGCAGATACTCACAGTTAATTATTGGACTGAGCACGGGAACACCAATAGAGGAGTTGGGGGAAGTACTGAAGGAGCTGAGGGGCATTGCAACCCCATAGGAAGAACAACAATATCAACTAACCGGACTTCCCCCCACCCTCCCAGAGCTCCCAGGAACTAAGCCACCAATCGAAGAGTATATGTGGAAGGATTTGTGCCTCCAGCTACATATGTAGCAGAGGATGGCCTTGTCTGGCATCAATGGGAGTGAAGGCCCTTGGTCCTGTGGAGGTTTGATGTCCCAGCAGAGTAGTGAGGCAGGAGTGAGTGGGGGAGCACCCGCATAGAGGCAAAGGGGAGGGAAGATGTGAGGGGGGGTTGTAAAGGGGAAGCATGGAAGGGAGATAGCATTTGAATGTAAATGAATAAAATGATTAATAATAAAAATAACGGAAGAAAATGCGCATGCATGTACTATGCAATAGCTCTTATAAATAAGAGGACTCAATGTATGATGGTTTTTTTTTTTTTCTTTTCTATGCAAACAGCAGTAAACTTTAGATACTCTGACCATGGGAAATAGAACATATTAACTTGGGAAATTTAAATACCTAATGTAAAACATTGTATGAGGATGGCAATAAAAACGTGTGTTGCTTCAGAGATATACACCAATTAACACATTTAGTCTTGACTTTAAGCTGAAACAATCACGTTAGCTTACCATGAAAGAACAAAATCACTTTACTAGCATTTCTGAAGTGAAATCGTATCTTAAATGTTTCACTTTACAGCATAACATAAATATTTCACGTCATGTTGCCCTTAGAGTGTTAAAACGTTTCCTGCTTGTTTCTGACGGCAGTTTCTTTGAGATAGGGTCTCATGTGCAATGTTTCATGACCCTAGGAGTGTTTCTGAAAGGTTAGCAGACACTCTTTACTAACACAGAAACATTTACTTTGTAGAGTAAAGCTATGATTCTCAGAAAGCAGATTATATTTCTACAGAAATAAAACCAACAAGTTAAAGCAGAAAATCTGACCGAAATCCAAATAAGACTTTATTACGTGTTTGAATCACTAACCGAGCACTTAAAGAATAGAAGGTTGATGTACAGATCACTTAAAAAATGACTTCTGAGAGCCCTTTGTACGTGAGCTAAGTCTGATTTGGAATATGTCTAGGCCATTGTAGGACTGAGTGGATACCCTGTGGTTTGGATGCAGTTTCCATGTACAGATGCCTTCCATGCTTTAACCTTTCAAATGTCTGCCATCAGCTTCTCTGCGTGTTTTTAAACAAACCTATTCCTGTGCACAGTAAGGGGAAAACACTGTTTAAACACATCTGCCTGTCTAAGATCAAAGTGCAAGTGAAACTGTTACTACTTTATAGCATGCTCTACCATTGCTTTTGCACTTCCGTATCAGATGTGTTCATAACCAATGTTAAGATGAATGTGCCACAGGGAGCGAGTGTTCATGGAAACATGGCCTCCAATGTTAACATAATACGGTGTTGTAAAAGAGCAGTTCCACCAAATCGAGTCATATTTTCAGGAACAAACATTCGCTGCTGACTGCGTTGGAGCCCTTCTTGTACTGCCACGGAGAACAGCTTGAAATGATCACGTCAGCATTCTAAGCACCACTACATATCTCCTCCAGCCTGCAGTGCACAGCAGCTCTGGAATAACCATGCCCATGCAAAGAAGCAGGCATGTTTCCTACATCTCTTTGAAATTCTCATTTTCCTCTTATTTGTATTCTTTGTCCATGTAAGCTCTTTGAAGAAAATATACCAAAAACTAATGTCTATACAGGAAATGATAAAGCACAGCTTATATTTAAAACTGGCATTTCCACAAGAGTATTAGTGAAATATGGAGTTGAATCCTTCCAGAGTGAAGGAATGGGACCAAGGGCCCTGTTCATATAGGGCATCCTTGCTCCTCATCATTCACTTAGCTAATTTGGAGTGCTGTGTGTGTGGACCACCTTTTCTCTAAGGCTTAAGGCATATAGAGAATACCAGTCACCATAAAACTTACTTTTCTCCATTCCCACAAATGGCCCTTTCTAGTGCGAAGAGAGGCTTCATATTATCCAAAGGTGCCATGCAGGTTCCCATGTGAGAGCCAAGTGTGGTACCTTCAGGGACAGGTTCTTACCATAAAGTTCTGATGAGTAACCAGGCACAAAGCCTGTGACCTGTATTATTTTGGTGGTCTCTCAGAATACCCAATCCATGAACTTGAAGGGATGTATCCCCACACTTAGCACTGAGATTTTTGTTTAATGACCTATCACTTCTGGGATCAAAATTAACACTCGTTGAGGAGGAAGGAGTAATTTATATGCTTACTTAAAATAATTACTGATGATGTACTTTAGATGCTATGGTATTTCTCGTTAGAAATAAAATGTAATGGTTTTACATTCCATGTACTATCTCAGAGCACCTCGAAACATATTCAGGCCAGAGTAGCTCAACAAGAATCATTAGAATAAAATGATGTAACAATACAAATGAAGCTGTAAATGAAGTTACATTTCAAATTTAGAGGAGCATGGTTAAAAAAGAGACAAATCACATCCTAATTAGCTACAGGTCATGATTAGAGAGAAAATCTCTTATCTCTTGGGCCTCATGAAACCAACGTCTTCACTTACACTGGCAACTCTAGTTTCCTTGAGAGAAGAGCTTCCATAAAGGTCCAGGGAGCAGGAAAGCATAGCAGATCTGGGTGTGCCCTGTCACAGTGACCAACCTAAGCATCCAGTGGTCTCTACAGAATTAAGATCATGGCCCATAGAAAGGCTTAAGGAGGTTTTTGCTATATATACTACTCTTTCTGCCTTTTCACTCACTCAACATCCACAGCAACCCTCACTCTTATAAGTACTGAGTGCTGACACCTTTCTCTCAGTCTCCCTTTCCTTCTGCTTCTCATAGTGCTGCCATCCCTAAGGATTACTATGCCCAGTGGAAAAACTATCTAAACTCCCAACAACAAATAACTCCTGCCCAGTTCTCAACATTCGAGATTTGGTGTGACTCTGTATCCCAGTCTGTGATATACCTAGAACTTGTGATTCACCTGCCACTGCATTCTGGTTTCTGTTAGCAGGCGTCAAGTTAATTATAGCCAACTGGGCCCAGAGAAAAGGTGTATTGGGTAGGTATGGTAGTACATTTCAATGAACTTTATTTTACATTGTAGTGAACATGGAAGGCGGCTACTGACAGCCAGCTAGGAGAAGCAGCTAGGAGAAGCAGCTAGGAGAAGCAGCTAGGAGAAGCAGCTGACATCCGGGATAAAAGATAAGACCAGCCCAGCCAAGGCTGGGAGGAGATAACCAGCAGAGGAGCCCTTCGTATAGATTAAGAAGTGTGACGTTTGCAGTAAAGTGTTAAGGATGGATAAGGGTAGAATAGAGTATAAGAACCCTGACCAGAGAAGGAAAGTCGGTCCAAAATGACCTGCCTGTGAACTCCACGCCGGTCTGGACTCCACTCAGCCCGACGAGTGAATGAACGAGATACAGACCACCAACTGATCATCAGTGGGCCCAGAGAACTGACCCGAGCCATCGGAGCAAGACTCGCTGAATGCAAAGAGGTGATCCCGAGAGACGTCGGAGCCCGAGCCTGAGACGCGCTGGTCAGGTCTTGTAATGACATGTTATGTATCCTTCTGTTAGGAATACTAGCCACAGCAGTTACATTCTTTTGTCTGTGTGTGATAGTGAAGAGGAGGTCCGCTCCTCAACCACAACAATTGTGTGTGACCCCGAGTGTGGAATTAAAGCATTAGAAAACCAGTCTGATGGCTGCTCGTTGCCTTATTGTCTACCCCAAGGGCACCTCCTGTCAGAACCAACTGGCAGTCTAGGGGAATAAGTGCTCACGACATACATCTACTCTGTACTGATAACTGGAAGTGTTACAGTTCTAAACTCTTATACTGCAGTTGTAATCTCCACAGTTAGAATGCAACTTCCCTTTTTCTGGCTTCTTTCTTTTATTCATTGACTTAGAATGCCACATCCCAGGACCACTCAGCTCCCCTACCCCATCTGACAGCATATCTTTTGGTTGTTTTCAACTCCTTCAGAAAATACATTTTAAAGCATCAAGTACATGCTATGGACCTACCCCATATCCCACAGAAAGGAAAGACCCTCAAATTCATCCTGTACCGGAAATCAAAATCAGTCTTTTCAGGCATCAAAGGCTCTCTGCAAGAAATGCACAGGAGACTGCAATGCCACCCTCTGTTTCTTGTTTTCGTTTTTTAATTATGAATCATGGCTTAGAAAACAAGTGGTGCAGATTTCTTAGTGGAAATCGCTCATATAAATCGCTATTTTTTGAATAAAGTGAAAAACCCTTTTTAGCAAGCTCATTACAGTTTGATATGTGCGGTGGGAAACAATGAGTGAAATTGTTGGTATTCACAGTACTGCCTAAAAAGCCAATGCAAACGATATTGAAGTATATCTGTACTTGTGGCCAATAAAAATGTGTTAATGAGTGTGCCGCAAGTGGGAATAACAGCGAGACAGTTGCTCCCGGTTATAGCAGTTAGAGAAAGCTTCACAGAAAGCATGATGTTTTAATTTCATCAGAAAATTATTCAGATTAAGCATTATTCACCACCAATAACAAACCACAAAACCAGAAATAGGTAGGGTGGGATGCATTACATTTCTTTTTCATCACAGTGGAATGACTATGGTGATTTCTTTTTAGTTACTGATGAACCTCAGTGCAAGAGCCATTAAATCTGTTCCGATATATCCTCATACTTATGAAAAAAAGGAAGAATCAATCACATTTAATTTGCATTTTATTGCCAGGGTTGCCAAATACAGAGAAAATAATTAGCATTATTTTCTGTAGTTACTCAAAGCATCTCTTGAATTAATTAACATCTAAAACAGGGGATTATTCAGACAGTGACTATGCACCTGCTTCCCCCCCACACCAAGTGTTCTATACATAATGATTCATGCACCACTTCAGAATGCTCAAAGCAAGCTTTCCTCATTACTTTATTTAAGTGCATTTTCCATTTTTCATTAACTCACCAAAATAAATAATAAACCTATGTTCCCTTACCCTTTTCAATTCCTAACAAAAGTAACATCCTTATGAATGATAACGATTTTTTTTGAAAATGGTTTCTGCAACAGTCAGTCCTCCAGTTTCTCACTACAGAAGCACAAAGGAGAACAAAGCTCCAAGCCAGAGGCTGAGGAAGCTTGATGGAGACTCGGAGTCCATGAAGTAAAACCTCTCCTGAATGCTGCAAACAGTGAGGGTGGAAACCCAGGCTCATGGATACAGTATATACCACAAGATGTAGCAAAACTCAGGAAACTGCCAAACTCAGAATGTTAGTGTCTCAGGAATCCATCAAAGCACTATAGTCTATGGTACATGATTCTACATGCGTGTAAGTTAAAAAAGGGGACTGAACATAAGAATAGAAAAGTCATTTAAGTACTGCCTAAGTGCACAGCCATTAAGGGTAGGAACAACTTACATGGCCATCCATTGAGAAACATTAGTCAGCTCCAATGAAAATGACTCATTAGAGTATAATTGAAGAAAATAAAATTACATATACATAAATGAATAACTAAATATAAACAGACCTTCTGAGAAACACCAAGTGGCCAAGAGAAGGAAGAGCATCTTAAGTACTAAGTGGAAGTACAAGACTGAAAACGACTTTATTAGAGAGAAGCCGTAAGAACAAACACAGAAGACAGTTCAATCTTCATGATGAGTGATATAAAATAACACTTACCCGGCAGAAAATAATTGATTAATATGTAAAAAGACAAGGAGAGACTGAATTGCAAAGGGCATGTGTGTAATTAAGGAAAATTAGCATGAAGTGAAATAAGAAAACAATACATAAAATTCCAAATGGAAAACTGAAATGTATAGCAGTGATTAAGAAAAAAAATCCTTAAGGACAAGTATTAAAGAAATTGAGTGAATAATGAAGAAATAACTTGAAAAAGGACAAATCAAAGTGATGAGGGACTGTCACAATGTAAATGATAAGAGCTGTAAGCCATAAGGCTTCATCCCAGGGATGCAGGGATGATTCAACATACGAAAATCCATCAATAAAATCCACCATAGAAACAAACTGAAACAAACAAACAAGCACATGATCATTTCATGAGATGCTGAAAAGGCCTTTGACAATATTCAATACTCTTTCATGATAAGAGTCTCAGAGAAATCAGGAATACAAGGTGCATACCTAAACATAATAAGACCAATCAGTATACAGCAAACCAATACCCAACATCAAACTAAACTGAGGGATTTAAAGCAATTGCACTAAAATCAGGTGCTAGACAAGGCTGCCCACTCTCCCCTTATCTGTCAGATACAGCACTTGATGTTCTAGCTAGAGCAGTTCGACAACAAGAAGAGATCAAGGCAATACAAATTAAACAGCAAGAAGTCAAGGTATCACTATTCATAGATGACATGATTGTATACATATGTGCCCTGAAAAATTCTACCAGAGAACTCCAATATCTAATAAACACCTTCAGCAAAGTGACTGGATTCAAAATTAATATAAAAAAAAATCAATAGGACTCCTGTATACAAATGATAAATGGTCTGAGAAAGAAATTGGGAAAAACAACAGTCTTCACAATAGCTACAAATAATATATCATGGTGTAATTCTTCAAGGAAAAAAATAAACATATCAGAAGATGCAAAGGTCTCCTATATTCATGGATAAGTAGGGTTAACAGTAAAATTAGCCATCTTATCAAAGCAGTTTACAGGCTCAATGCAATTCCCATTGAAATTCCAATACCATTCTTTACAGACCTCCTAAAAAACACTGCTCAAATTTATTCAAATTCATGAAGACGTTTCAGTTCAGAAGATAGAGTTTTCCAAAGTATATTCTCAAATGAAAAAAAACTAAGAATGATAAATTAACTCACTAGAGCCAACAAAATTCTTAGTACAAAGTAGTAAACACTGAAGTCATATCATGTACACAGAAACAACAAAGTCAGACTCATCAGCATATATTTATGTGTATATATATATATGTATATATATATATATATCCATGTATATGTGTATATATTATGTAACCATAATAATCAAGAAAAAAGTGGCTATCAATTAGGTAGTGAGAAGTGACTTGTCAAGCATCATTAGCCTTATATATTAGTGAAGTCTTACCAATGGACCTCGCTGCCTGGTGCCTATGCCAAACTAAAGTGCCCCAGCTGCCCACAATGCTCTAGCTACAGTCAATATTCAATGTTAATTCTTGTCACCATGAAAATACTTCCAGGAATAGCACCATTAGTTTCCAACACAGGGACCCTGGCTATAGAAAAGCAAACATGCAAAGCAGATCCAACCAGGGAGAGGATTAAAGTATGACCAGAAGGGTGGCCGGAAAGTCTGAATGGGAATGATCTCCTCTCCTACCATTGCCTGCAATTAAGCCCAAGAATATAAATGCAGACTCACATGGTGTACGTCAGTCCTCTGACCTTCACAATGCACTGTAGGATATATGTGCTTATACACACAAATGCACACACACACACACACACTCACACACACACTGAGTCAGAGAGACAGAGACATACAGAGAGACAGAGATAGGAAGACAGAGAGAGACAGACACAGAAAGAGATGGAGAGAGACAGACACTAAAATTTTAAGAAATGTAAAACTGGAGAAAACCACAGCCCAATTTAATATATAAAAATGGATGCAAAATTTTAAACAAAAAACAAAGTACATTCACAAATGTATTAATATAATAAAAAAAGTCTATGAATTTGAGTGGACTTACAAGAGAGAGAGCTTAGACGGTAGAAAATGATATGGGAAATTATGTAATTATTTTAACTAAGGAAAATGAATTGAAATTGAAATAAAACAATAATACATCAAGATCAATCATATTTAAACTACATGGTTGTTTGAACATAAACAAATCAATTTTAGTATTGTACAATGAAAAAATGATATCACATGGTCATCTTGATAGATGCAGAAGAAGACATTTGACAAAGGTCAACATATTTTCATGATAAAAGTCTGGAAGAAATTAAAAAAGATATGACAGGTTTCAACATAGCAAAGACTATGTAACAAGTCTATAGCCAACATCATTTTAAATGAAGGACTCTGAAGCACCTCTTCTTACATCTGTAATGAAACAAGCACCCCACTCTTTTAACTCTCATTCACTACACCGATTAAATCAACAAAAGCAGGTAAACAAAAGAAAGAGGTAAGGAGATGTGACAGGAGAGAAAACCAAGAGATTCTATAACTTCTGTTTGCAGTTGATACTATTCTAGTTTTACAGGACTCTACAGACTACCAAAGACATTTAATACTGATAAATATTTTCAGGAAGCTACACACAGACATAAGTAGGTTTATATACAGCAGTAATAAACTGCATAAGACAGGAACTGAAAAAATATCCCATTTTCCACTAGTTTTAATAACAGTAAGTACCGAGAAATAAACCCAACAAAGGCAGTAAAAGATCTTCATAATGAAATCTTTGAGACGAAGAAAGAAAGAAACAAACAAGGTACCAGAAGATAAATAGAACACCGAGGCAGCTGGATTGGTAGAACTAATATTGTGAAATGCTGTTACCAAGAATAGCTATAGATTCAAAGCAGTCTTAATCAAAACCCAAAAGCATTGTTAACAGAAATAGGAAAACATTCTAAACACATAATGCCACATATATTGAACAAAAATCCTAAGCATGATAATGTCTGTCCTTCATGTTTACCACAGAGATAATGTGAGAAAGGCCATAGACATCAGAAGAATGAAACACAGTAAAGGACTGCAGTGTAGATTCACACAGTCCTCCGATTGTGGACAAAGGTATCAAAGCATGTACTGGAAAACATTCCTATAAGTGGTGTTGGGGAAAATTAAAAATATTATATGTAGAGAATATATTCATATTTGTCGTGTGTGTGTAAGTGTGTGCATGCATGTATCTGCCATTAGAACAAACTATAGACTACTAAAGAGATGAAACAGTTTAGCTTTCTGTTTACATATGTCGTTTGTACTTAACATGCAAACAATCCATTTTATTATGTCACTTTCAGGTGTGGTGTACTCTTACTGGACTCTTCCACTCTTCTTTCCTGTCTCCCTGTACTCCTGTGCCTTTCTAATGTCAAAAAGTTTTCTTTCTATAACACTTTCATATCACGCGCACTATGCCTCCAACACTTAAAATGTTTTGGGTCCTGTCATGGTCCCCTTTCTAACTTCATTGGCTTTATCTACACTCACACATCTATACGCATGCATGTAAATAATTAGCAGTCTATAAGAGATAACATACAGTGTTTGATTTTCTATATTACTTCACTGAACATAACTACAAGTTCCAGCCACTTTTTTGTAAATTCCATTTTTTATTGCTAAATAAAATTCTATCGTAGCACATTTTCTTTTTTTTTAAAACACACACAGACATACACTCACACATACACACACACACACAATTTTATGAGTGTAACAAGTTTTTGAGCTGTATTGTGTATACGCAGCATGTGTGTGCCTGGTGACATTGAAGGTCAGAAGTAAGTGATGGGTCTATTGTAACTGAAAGCTTAATCCTTTGTAAGGAGGAAGCTGGGAACCAAAAAAGACCATCTGAAAAGCAGCAAGTCCTCTTAACCACCCAGCCACCACTTCAGTCCCTATACCACATTTTTATAATCTTTGCATCGGTTGTCGGACATCTTGGCTGGTTCGATTTTTGTCACTGTGAAAAGTATAGTAACAAACCTGGATATGTATTTCTGGAGTATCATATAAAGTCATTTGGATACATGGCCAGGAAGAGGTATGTCTGGTTCTTACGGAATGTCTACTCTCTGTTTTCTGAGTGAGGACTATACTTATTCCCATAGTGGTTGCATCAATCTTAGTTTTTAATCTGTTCTTGGAAATTAGGCACCTTACAACCATAGCCCCCAGACACCCCAGACTGTTTACATTTTAGTTGACATTTATATTATATCCACATAGACCTAATAATTTTGTACTGTAAATTTTACATCACATAAGAAAAGCAGCTTGATCTATTAGATTTCTTTCACTGTGGAAAAAAATATCTTGAGAAACTCAATATGAAGGAGTTGGATTTATTTTACCACATGAGTTTTGAGGTTTCTGTTAATGACTTCTGGACAAAGGAAGAAAGTTATGGAAAGAAATACTAGGTGCAGTAAGCTTGTTTTTCTCATAGTTTGGAGAAACAAAGAGCAAGGTGATTTTTTAACACAGTCCTTGCCCCATGCCCATTGAACTTGTCTTAGCTTGCTTTCTATTGCTGTGATAAATCACAACCAAAAGCAGCTTGGGGAAAAAGGCTTACAAATCCTGATCAGAAACCATCATGGCGGGGAATCGGAGAAAGAAATCAAGATAGGCACTAGGAGGCATGGACTCCTAGAAACCATAGAGGACTGATGTTTGCTGTGCTGTGTGGCTCACTGTAACCTAGGACATAGTGGTCTGGGTCCTTCCACACCAACGAGAAAATGCCCCCATGGGTGTAGTAAACTGAAATTCCCTCTTTCCTTAAGCCTCTAGCTTGTGTCATGATAACAAAAAAACTACCAGCAAAAACTATAAAACCATAACCAAAATAACATTTATCAGGATAAAGCCCTAAAGAGCCAATTACTTTCCAAGGCTCAATTTCTCAATGCAATCACAGTTGAGAACAGTTAACATCTGGGCTTTTGGGAGACACTTAGGAAACAAACCATAACCTTAGTCACTAGGTACCAAGCTTCCTTCATCTCCCTCACTGAAAAAAGCTTCATTCTATAGCAGATGGATACCATCAGAGAAATCCAGAATCCACAGCTGCTACACACACACACACACACACACACACACACACACACACACACACTCCATATACACAATGATAATGATAATAATAATAATAGTTGTAAAAGAAGCAAAGGTTATGAATTAGAGACAGTAGCACAGAAGGAGTTAGAGTGAGGTAGGGCAGAAATAATATAAATAAAACATTCACATATAAAACTGTAAAAAATGTAAAAATAAAGAAAAATAATCTAGTCTGCAAGTGATGAACACTCCATAAAATTCTTGAATTTTTAACTCTATCGATCACTGAACACATAAACATTTTGTCAAGAAATAGTTTTAAACAGGTTTTCAGAAAATATGGAGATTTTTATGTTAATTCTGAATTTTGGGAAAACTTGAGTCTTGTTATAGCCACACACAACGATTGTTGACAGAAGGAAATATTCTGGTGGGAAATGCACATGTGTGGCAAATCAGGACTCATTATCAGAAATTTCTCCTAAGTTCCTTTTAAATAAAACATAATAAAAACAGAAGCCTTGTACCAAAGGACTCTAGTCTTTAGTTTTACAATCAAGCATGTTTATAAAAACCCTATTCTAACTGATGGAGTGAGCCAAGGACCTTAGATCTACAACATCATTAAAAGATGAATAGTTTGGGAAGGATGGAGCAGTTTCTCTCTTATATGCAATAGGCCAGCTGTTTCTCACATTTATAGCTATAATTATTTGCTCTCAGTGTCTCATACTAAAAATACGTATTTTGTTGGTGTAATTTACCCTGAATGCAGACATTTAGTTTTATATCAGTAATACGCATGTATAAACATGCCACATTCAGAATATTGCATGTCTACTTTTATTAATGAGTTGTTTGGTTCTTATTTTAATTAACAAGAAAATAGATGTCTAAAAGGTATAAATAACATAGCTTTTAGGTTTTTCTTTCGTACTACGCTTTTATTCTAAATTTTAAAGCTGTCATCATGTAGAAATTTAATCTACTTCATAAACACTGGGTTTCTGAACTATTTGAGTAGAAATATGCTACTCAGAATTCAGATCTCACCCATTCTTATCAGTGTTCCAAATGCACTTTTCATTTTTAATAGTTTGGCTACTGTTCCCAAACATACTGAGTAGAAACTGCATCTAAGGAGAAAAATATTGGTGTAAAATGCAATTAAACTTGGAGTTTCATCTTCAGCCAACATACATATGATATGCAAGGAGAATTTTTCTCTTCAAAAAATATTCATCATGCAAAAATCATAGGTGTTCACTCATAAAATATGCAGATTCAAACACTAATTTTCCTTGTGTCTTACTTCAGATACTATATTTAGAAAAAAAGATCATTTTAAGGTATGAGACTTTTGGAAGAGTGTCAACAATTTTGTAACTATAATTTTGCAGCTGAGTTTTTCTCTTCCTCTGATATTTCAATCTCCCTTTTAACTCAATATAATTATGTCAAAACCTATGAACAAAGGGATAAGAGCCCATCGTGGGAGGGGGGCATGGTAACAAGCAGCAGGCAAGATCATGTAGCTAGGCACTCACATCATCAAATGGGAGCACAAAGCAGAACACAAACTACAAGTGGTGGAGGATTTAAATTCTCAATCCTGCCCCCAGGGATACACTTCCTCCAGCAAGGGCACACTACCTAGATTTCCCAAACAACATTACCAACTGGGGACTAAAATTGTTCAAATACTGGAGCCTATAGGGGATATTTATCATCCAAACTATCACAAAGATACAATTAACATCCATGAGTAATTTCTAAAAATGTAGACATAGATATTGAATTATGAGGCCAATTGGTGGTTTAAGAGAATGCTTAACTTGCTAAGAAACTCTGGGCCTTTGTTACAGTCCCCCTCAAAATTTAGGAATTCAAGTTGATACCCACCTTTGGATATATAGGAGTGTTAGTCTTTTTTTTTTTAAAAAACTTAGCAATTCAATCCAGTGCATCTTCATGTTTTGTGAATCATGCACCATCTTTCTGTTGCATACAGCAACTTTTATAAAGTTTAAATACTTTCCCCATTACCATAATGACCATTGCCCCAATCTTTCCCAATAGAATTGCCTCAAAGTAAGTATGAAATCAATTGGCCATATGTAAAAAGAATTATTTACAGATGGTTACACCAGAAAACAAATTTAGATTTTCTATCTTATGGCCACGTTGACTACAAACAATGACAGTATGGCCCATATTATTTCAACAGTACAGCAACCTAATTTGCTAAATATAAATGAAAATATATGTATGCAATAAGAATTAAGAACTAGTGAAAAAAAGGCCATGTATATGAAGGAGAGTAGGCAGGGGTATATACGAGGGCGTGGAGAGAGGATACAGAAGGGACTAGTGTTGTAATTATAATATTATCTGACAAAAAATGAGTAAAGAATATTCCATGTACCAAGCACTGGGAAGTAAGCATTTACTCTTTTACAAAGAGGTAAGGTAACTGTAGTTTTTCACAGATGAATTATAACATATACAGAAGTCTTCTTTCACTTTAGTACTTTAGTACTTTAAAGTACTTTTAGTACTTCAGTACTCTTTCTTTTTAATCATAAATGAAGAATAAATTTTACCAACTGCCTTATCTCATATTCTAAAATATTACATTTATTATGCCTTTTTTCAAATATGTTGATTATGTTGTTTTTATATGTGAAAACAATGTTTTATTCATTGTTCAAATTCTACTTAATTATTTGGTATTATGACATATATTCTTTGGATTTCATTTTCTAATATTTAAATACAGCTTCTCTTTCTATGTTCATGTTCATATGAAGTTCTGGTATTTGCTGTTAGTGTCTTCTTATAGCTTTAATAGATAACAGTGGCCTTCTAAATTGAATTTAGAAAACTTTATTATCTTCTAAAGCAGTGGTTCTCAACCTCCGTCATGCTGTGACCCTTTAATACAGTTCCTCATGTATTGTGGTAACCTCCAACCATAAAATTACTTTGTTGCTACTTCATAACTATAATTTTGCTATTGTTATGCATCGTAATGTAGATATCTGACATGCAACCTCCAGTGGGGTCCTAATCCCCAGGTTGAGAACTGCTCGTCTGGAGTATTATCATTTGATCCTGAACTTTTACTTGGGAAATTGATTATAATTGTACACGTGGCTGATCTAGTTAACAAAATGTGATGTCACCTTCTACTTCTTCAGTTCATTTTGAGAAACTGTCAACTAAGTAATGCGTGCGTAATAAAAATTCCTGAGCTTACTGGGGAGAATGTCTTTAATCTTTATATTTACTTAGATTTTCACAGCTTTATTTATAGTTGTCCTCTTTTGAATTTAATTTTGAAATCTATTTTCTCATTACTAGCCTCATTTGCTTAAGAGATTTAATGATTTCTAATACATGCTTTTAAACTATAATAACACATTTACAATAGCTAACAATGTCACTATCTTCTGCCACTTTTTATTTTATTTTCTGTGTATGGGCATTCTGCATGAATGTCTTTGTGCCATGTGTACAGTGTCCTCAGAAGCCAGACCAGATGGTGAATCATATAGGATTTTCTGCCTGATGTCAGCTGCCTTATCAGTGTCAGGGATTGATCCGGAATCCCCTGGAAGAGCATATGATGCTTTTAGCCACCTAGCCATCTTTCCAGCCCCAGTTTCATTTTATTTCTACTAATTTTCCCTCTAAAGGTTATAGGTTATACATCCTTGTTTGTTTGTTTTACATATCTAGAGATTAATGATGTGTTATGGATTTTGTTTTTCAGTGTTGCTCTCCAGACAGATACCCAATTATGAATCATCTAAGTAAGACCTTTGCAAAGATTGCCTCATATTTCCATCTGCCTGCATTTATGGTATTTAAAAAGCATCCTCAAGTTCATTAAATACAAACTCAATTTCTGTCCACAAAAAAACATTTTTTTTCATAGTAGCCTAATTCTTTTCAGTGATATTTCCACATCTATTAACTGGGAAGTATTTTTTGGTTAAATTAAATCTCTTCATATTAACTTTTCTTTGGAATCTGTTGGTATACACAATGTATTGAGAGGTGGGAATAAGTGGCTTTGGAGCCCAATCTTCAACTGTGGGCCTCTACCTTTCGACTGGCTGCCAACATGTAAACTCTTCACCTGTGTCCTAATACAGCTCCTTATCTAAGCATATGGCACTGACTCTTTGGCCCTTAGATGTGATGGATACTATGAGCTAACTTTATCCCTCATTGTTTTCTCCTCTTTTCACAGCTAAAAATAAGTTAAGAATGCATATAAGTCTATCGTTTATTTTTCCTTACGTATACATTCTGAATGTGTTATTGGTTGTGTTAAAAAACTGTTCAGTTGAAAGTAAGTTATATAGGTAGTTAGACTTTACACAGTGCTCACGTGATCTGCTCACACTGTGCTAAGACTGAACTCTCAGAACCCCAAAGAAGAACAAACGCCAATCAATTCGGCACACAGCTTCACGCTCCCAACAGCAAAAGTAGTACACACCATTGGTAACCCAATTCTATTGTGCAGTAGTGGCTTAATTCATGAAAGTCCAGCCCAGAGTCTCATTCGTCAGCCTGCTCCCAAATTCTATAACTGCTCATTAATCCATTTGTTTAAATTGGTTGCACTGCATTCTGCTACTTGCTGCTAGAAAATGCTGACTTATAGTTTCTCTGTCTTTGATCAATACTAATATTTGGAAGGGTTGTCAAAAGGATTGATTAGGAGAGCTCAAGTGAAGCCTTAACTATGGATGCCTGCAAACAATTAGGTGTTTGCTGTCTTACTGTTGGTTTTTCTTTTATTATTTAAATTCACTCTTTTTTCCTGTCCACCCTCCTTCTCCCGAGCCTTCAGGTGTGTTTTAAACAGTGTGTATTCATGTGTGCCAAGTGCAAGCTCATACCCTTGGATACTCAGCAGAGGCCACTGAATCCTCTGGAACTGGAATTACAGGCAGCAGTGGTGGGTGCTTGAACCTGGATCCACTGCAAGAACAGTAAGTGCTCTTAACAACAACCCCATCTCTCTGACCCCCTTATTATCTTAAAGCAGCATGACAGAACACCTGAGCTTAAATAATGACATTTGTGGATGTCATTCCGTAGCCATGGTCAACTGTTTTATTGACCTTTAAGGCTCTGTTTCTGTATCTATAAACTGGAAAAGAAGTTTATGTATTTCATGATGCTGTGTCAAAATTAAATTAAATTAAACTACATGTGTAGATAAAATTCTGACTTCTCAAGTTGTTCTTAGGCTCCAAACAAATAATTCAGTTCAATTACACAGACTTCCAACACTGTGTCCTGTTAAGTGCCAAACTCACATTATTTCCTCAGAATCCCCAGTCAGCTCTTATCGTACAACTCAGTTCCTCTGCATTCTGCTAGTCTCTGCTGAGTCCACTCAAATATATATCTTGTTCCCTTGATAGGAAGTACTCTGGACTTGTAAACCATTATGGCCATTTCTCTGACCTTGGGACTCTAACAAACACCAACATACATTTATTTCAACCTTTTGTTCTTTTTACAGTAGTCACCTTGACTCATTTCTCCTTTAGATCTGTGACAGTGACATTACAAACTCATCTTTCCGGATCACTTAAACAATTGCTGACTAGATGATATACCATGTTATCTATGGAACAAGACTAGAATGATGGTTTGAAGATCATTCCATTAAATGAAGAGAAAGTAGAGGTAAGTACTTAGTTAAGAAGCACTTTTAAACTCCATCAAGTTTGAATTATCAAATTTATTTCACTTGTACCAAAATAAGTCAACTTATCTCTTATTTCTTATTATTTCTACAATAGAGACGATAAGAATAACAAAGGAACTATAAGGTACCACATGTAACAATCAATTATCAACATCAAACTCTGGGGATGTTGTCCGAATGACATGTAAAGCTCGCTGAAATGGTTAGGAGCATTGGTGTTAAGTCTAAGCCGACAGCAGAGTTACCAGACATGTTCCTACACATTGATATCCAGGATTTCACTTCAAAGACCCCTTGTTGAAACAGAACATTGGGTTGTGTATGGGTTGGTAAGTGGATATTTAAATTTCAAAATTCAACTGGGAAATTCTCTTAGGCAAATGCGTTGAAGAACCATTCTCTATCTGAATCCTCTTGAATCCACACCCCTCCCTCACACATACACTATTTGACTTTCTATCACCACTGAGGATATTTAAGTCTAATCAGCTCAACATTCCTTTGCTAAAAACAACAGAAAATCTAGTACATGTGTGGCAGTAAGTAGGGCAAGGTAGGTTTATTTTTAAAAAGAAAAAACAAACAAACATGCAAAACGCCTCCTGGCTGATGTAATGTTCTGTAATTTCAGTAGCGTGATTATTCACATATATTAGAGATAAGCAATATTGGTGAACTAGTGAAACAGTAACAAATCAATATGAGAAGAAAAAAAAAAAAACATAAAGTAGAAAGCCAGCAGCTTATAGCTGTATTAAGCACAATTTAATGAGTTACAGTTTCCAGTTACATGTACCTGATCGATGGCTCCCAGTTCATCCACAAAGCTGTTCACTTCTGATAGGAGCAGTGGTATAATAGACTTCCTCAACAAGCTGCAGCCTCCTAGGGTTACTAGGCTCTGAGAGACATAACACTGCACCTGGAACTACAAAGGAAATGGAGTGAGAATCTATTTTCCATGACATCGGTGTATTTAATTGATAGCATCTAAGACTTTTATTGCTACGAAGAGTAAAAGATATTAGCATACGTCTTAGGATTAATACTGAGAAAAACTGTAAAAAAATATTTTAATATAGGTGCTCTGATTTTATGTAGAAGTCAAAAGTTTTAAATGTATGACAGAGAGCTAAAATGTAATGTCAAACTGTCACAGAGTATGAGTTTCGAATAGATGAGAGACCACATGCAAAGTGAATAAGAAAAATAACAAAATGAATTTTTAAGTCCTCACTTGATAGCAGACATACATATAAACACGTAGATTTAGAGAGTGAACTTTGAAGTCCACGGAACTAAGGGTTTTCTGTGTATCTCACTTCCACAGTGGAGAGAACAGGGTGGAGCACTTCCCTACTTGCCATGAGTCAGGCTTTATAATTATGAGGAAAATATGGGACAGTCTGAGTTCCTCTTTGATAATTCTTTTAAATTTTCAATTATCTATCTATCTATCTATCCATCCATCTATCTATGAACCTATCTATCATCTATTTATTTATTATGTGTGTACATGTACATGTTTGTGTGCCTATGTGCATGTCTGTGTAAAGGTGCCAGAATGTACAAGAACAGGTTAGTGGAAGACTTGAAAGAGTTGGTTCTCTCTTTGCGTGTGTGGATGTCAGAGATCCAACTCATGCCATCTGTCTCACTGGCAAGCTCTTAACCACTCATCCATCCTGCCAAAGCATCACCATTAGAAAAAAAAAATGTAAATGCCGATAGGACACAACCCATCATATCTCTACTATTAGAAATAAAGTCATAGGCTTAAAATCACACTAGGATGTGTAAAACTCATGAGTATGAGTTCAAATAATATGACCTTTAAAGTTGCTGAGAGCCTTAAAATACAAATGACCAGATATACTCCCTGCTATCCACAAGCACAAATAACACAAGGAGACATCAATTTCAGTGCTATGTATCCAAGGTGAAATTGTAAAGTGTTGTGCTCTGTCTTTTAAGATGACCATGTATCTACAGATATATCTCAGGTTGACTTTAATAGTACATATTCTTTTAGGATGTTCATGATGACAATAATAATGATCAAGTTACAAGAGCTAATGAAACTATGCACATAATTCTGGAATATATAACACACTTCATAGTAGCCTAAGTTAACTTAATTCTGTAAATAAACTATCATAAAAACACTTCTATAATTCCTTATAATTGTTTATTAACAACGTAATTGTTTAAGATTTAGATTGCTCATAAAAATGTAGTGCTACTTTGAACCTTAAAGTTTTTGCAGCATTTTCATTTTTATAGGTAAAGAATCTGAACTCTAAGACATTTCAGATGGTTATTTCAGTTAAACTGATGCTTTAATTGTGTGCATACCTTTCTCCACACTTTAATAACTAAGTCTTTTTTCAGTAAGTTTTGGGTCACAGTTGCCAACATGCAAAATGACAACTGTGATGTTAACTACTTGGAAGGAATTTTAGGTACATAAAGTTAAGACACACAAAATGCTTAGTATATAGTCAGGTACCTATTAAGGTTCTCCAGAAGTAATACAATGCTCTAATTCATAACAATAATATAAAAAGTGTTGCTGGTCATATGATATAAATTTAAATTATTAGCCACTGAAAAGTTAAACAATAGGAATCAACTTTTATGGAATGATGTAATTCTGCTGGACAACAATGCTGAGAAACAGACAATTTTGAAATAAAGACTATCTATAGTACAGCAATGAGCTACAATTCTAACTAAATTTCACAAAGAAAAAAAGCTATATAACTCTTAGTGTTGTTTACAATGATGTAAATGTTACTTTTAAATGACCTCTATATATCTAAAGTTATAATCAAAGCTTCTTCTCTTTCGATAAACAATGGAACCTTCTGGAGAGACTGACATAAAGGCCTGTATTATCAACAACTTATTTTAGTTAACTATGAAAGTGCTGGCTCAACATCCAGATCAACTTTTTTCTATTAAATCTTCCTGTATTTCAGGACTCTAAAGAACTAGAAATAATCTGTTCTCAAATGCCTGTGTAGGGAGGCTGAGCTGAGTTCTGCTGCTGAGATGTGTTCACTGAGTCTCTGAGTTAAAGGTGTACTACAGAAGAACACACTAGAAGTAGGTTGTGAGTGTGCATTTCATTGACAAGGATCTGACTCAGCAGTTATTCTGGACCTACCTAATTATACAGGCTCTTAACCATCTGATCATCACATAAGCAGCAATTGCATTTGTTGTCTTATGATTTAGAAAGTTCTTCCTTAAAACACAGTTCCCATGTGTATTGTTCTGCTTTGTTCTGTAATGTTTAGTTGTGCATGATCACCTGGAGGATTTGCTGGATATATTACTGTATTACAATCTTGGAATATTCAGGGTGAAAATTCCTATTTGCCCAGTTAATTGTCCATATGACCTACATAGATAATAGTATGATCTAAAAATATCAGAAGATGGTCAACCTGATCTAAGCATCTAGGATTACATTGTGTTATTGTGCAGAGGTGGCATTTCCTGGAGGAGCAACAGTAGCCTACGACTGGTAGGTGCACGGTGATCCTATTATGCAGGCAAAAAGAGGCACTTAGCATTTGCTTGTTAACAAAAGCATATTGTTTCTTTACTGTTTTAATCTATGTCATTCTGTTGTCTCTTAGCCACTATTTTAAAAGAACTGCAATCTTCAAATTATTCCACAGGACAACATGTTGACGTACTATATTGATGTTATTTTGATAGTAAAAAAGCAGGTATTCTGAAGGCTCCAGAAAGTGGAAGAAAAATCTCAGAATTTGGGAACATAAGAACACCTGGGAAGTTCCTGGGTCTGATTCATATTGTAATACTCCCTCCTCGGAGGAAAACAAGGTTGCTTCAATATGCATTCCTATTATTAGAAATGCAATGTTTAAAAGGTCTTTTTTGAGTAACTATGGCAAAAATATATCCATTTTCTGTACAACTTAGACATATATATTGAGTAAAACCCAAGGTTTTAGAGGCTGAGAAACAAGTAAAAGGTGAGAAAAAATGTAGGTCCCATACTTGGATCTGTGAGCTATCTTGTAGAGAAAATTTACTCCAGCAATATGGCTGCTCTGGCAAGGGATCACATCAAAAGACCTTCTTGGTCTGTGTAATCTGGCTGGAAGGACCCACTTTTAATATCTCTGGTTGGAATACAAACATATCCTTAACATACACCAATAATCCCAAGCAATGAAGGTAAAGATAGTTTGTAGAAAGAAGTTCTTAAGTTTGGAAGTGACAACTAATTGAGGGGGAGACAAAGTGATAAATCAGGGAAAGATTTGACAGAATAATTAGGAAATAGGGTCATTTCAATTCTCAAAAGAACAAGACAGGGCAGAAAGGTAACTTAAAGGAGTGACCACAAAGAAAGAGAGAAAGGAGGAAGTTTTACCTGGACAGTTTTACAGAGATAGGATGCAGGTAAAGAAAGAATGAACCAGAGAATAAGAAGCCAGATGACTGGAACAGATTCCAAGAGTTAGTTTGAGGCTAAGCAGGGTAATTTAGTCAGAAATTGAGAGAAGCCAGTTTGAATCAGAGGAGTTTGAGTCAGAACAACTGAGTTGAGCCAGTCAGCCACAGTTCTGATAGAACTAGAAAGGGTGAGCTTATTCATTAGTAAGCCTCTGAGACGACACTTACATCTGGTGAATAGAAGTTACTGTTATATCTGGCATATAAATTATAAAATTATAAAAAATGCATATACTATAAAATACTACTTTGGTTTGCTAAAAGTCAATTTTATATTTTAGAGTAAAAGTTTCTGCCAGAATTAATTATACAAAGCAAGGTGAAATAATTACATGCGTTAACATTTTTCTATAGGGGAGGCTACTCATTAGAACCTCATGTTTCTAAAGAATAAGAAAAAGAAAATTAATGATTAATAGCAAATGTTAAATAGGCATATAGTGATTCAAAGTTGATTTATGGCAAGTATTGACAAAATGTAGTCTGCGGGCCAGAAGTTAGTCTCACTACATATAAAAGGCAAGACATTTTAAGAGCTAGCACAATGCAGCCCGCTTTCATCCTGACATTAAAAGACAGTGCCCTGAATGTAATAATAGTTATAGTGTACAAATTTAGAAGACATATGAATGATATGTGTATCTAATTAATGAGAGTAAAGAGCATTCAATAATAAAGTACTGGATTTAAATTAAGACTACTCTAATCAGAGAGACAGATAATAAACATTTTAAATATTTATTCTTATTCAATTTATTCATGTGCATGTGTACATGTCTAGTGAATGTATGCAACATTTAGGAGCCTGCAGAGGGCGGAAGACAGTGTCAGATCTCCTGGAGCTGGAGTTACAGAAAAGTTGTGAGCAACTTGACATAGACTTTAGGTATTCAACTCCAGTCTTCTGGAGTAAAGAAAAGAACATAAAGAGTTCTTTTCCTATGTAAAATATCTAATAAAAAAAAGATAATGGGTCTGGCAAAAGAAAAAAAATAGTTTACTTATTTCAAATTATTTTCAAAAGTTTCCAGGAGATGCTTATTGGCTAAGATCTTATTTTAAGCTCTCCACAAAAGAATTTAAGTCTCTGTTTAATATTCTCAAGAGAGATGCAAATCCTAATTTCCCTCAACAATTAATTAACAAAAGAGGAGTAATTTTACAAAAAGTAGAAGAAGCTATCATTAATCAATATATTATATAATTGATTAATTGTTGGCTGTTTTATAATAGTCCTTTGATAAAATAGATTATTAATAAAGATTCATATTTCTTTAAATAGTGTCTTCATGACTCTCTGAGGGTGGAAGGAGTGGATGTTGGCGCTTCTGCCCTGATTTTACAAGAACTCTGAAAAATAAGCTTTAAAAACAAAAGAGGGGGAACTGTACCCCCCAGAATGAGTCTCCCAAAAATATTCTACATCATGCCTTGTTCACTTTTAAGTTTCTAAAACTGAAAGCTCATGGCAAATCTGCTGCTGACTGCCTCTGATATCAGTGAGACCAATAAAAACTATGCCACAGCTATGTGGAAAAACCGGCTTACCCTTAAATGGAATGGCCAGGACCCAGTTCTCATATGGGGCCAAGGATTGATATGCCTGTTTGATACCATAGAAGGCACAGCTAAATGGCACTAAAAAGATTAATGAAATAAATTGGGCCACAAAACCAGGCCCAATTATAAATAAGATGAATAACAATTGACATCCAGGGCAGAGAAATCTCCCTGAGAATTCCCTTCGTTTTCCTTTCACCCGTGATGTCTGCTGTTAGAAATTCTAATCCTGATGCTGGCCTCTGGATTTATACTACTCAGACCTTCGATGGGCCTTTGACAAGGACATCAAACAGCTAGAGATTGACATCACTAATTTGAAAAAATTCCTTGTTTTGCTGTCTAAAGTGATCTCCAAAAATTGTGAAGGACTTTATTGGACTTGATTTTCTCTTTTACAATAGAAAAGACTGTGTACAGCTCTAGACTGTGCACAGCCCTTGAAGAATGTTGCCTCTACATAGACAAGACAGGGATGATTAAAGAAAGCATGAAAAAGGTCAGAGAAGACCTTGAGAAAAGACAGAGAGAGAAAGAGAAAGATGAGAGCTGGTACAAGAATTGGTTTTCAACTTCTCCATGGTTGTCAACCCTACTTCCTTCCATCTTGGGACCATCAATTGGGTAATTTTTGCTTATTTCTATTGATCCTTGGACCTTAAATAGGCTAACTAACTTTGTGAAACAACAGATAGATAATTTGGTAGCAAAATCTATTCAGATATATTATCATAAGTTAGCTATGGAGCACCATAAGACTCAAGATGAGGTTGTTACTCTATCCAGGGTGTTCCCAAATCCCATCTCCACCCAACCTAAAAGAGGGGACTTCTGCCCCTAGACCAAGCAGAGAGGGGCCACCCAGAATCCCCTCTGACTGACGATCTGAATCCTTGCTTAGGCTGCAAGGCTAAGCTCTGCAAGGAAATATAAATAAAAGTTAAAAATATCTTTCCGGGTTTCCTGAGGGACAATCCTGATTGCATAGGGGTTGATGTCAAAAGTATCCCCTCTCCAGGAAAATGATATCGTGATGGGTATGGCCCTCATGCCTCACTGGACAATGACAGGAGGACCAGAGCCATTACAAGATCCCCTTTAATTACTGGAGGTCAGGCCTTTATCCCCGCCTTGGCAAGATTAGAATTGCCACGGCCCTTCTATACTTGGAGAAGAGAGGAGATGTCAGGAGTAGCCTTGCTTATACACTGAAGGCCTAAAATCAGCCATAAGCCTAAAATCAGTAATAGGCCTGACATACATGCCTGCTAAAACAAAGTCTTGGGTCTCTGTGGAAAAAACACTGAAACAGATGGCTATAAGCTATTGTAAACAGGCAGCTTCTGTGGAAATTTACCATCCTGAGTAGTCATAGGCCTTGTAAATAGGCAGCCTTGGCAGATAGTACTAACTTAGATAAGGACAAGTGAATCATAGGCAGAGTCATAGTGACCTGTCCCCTGAACCTTCACCCAGCTGATACCCTGTTCTGAAAGATATCTGTACTCCCCCTGAACACCTATGCTCCTATGTCATCCCCTTCCCCACATCCTCCCTTTTTGTGTTTATAACCCCTGTGTTAAAAAGTAAAAATTATGATTTGATAATTTAAAAAAAATTTAAAAAGCAAAATCAAACTCTGAAAAAAATGAAAAAAAAATACTGAGAAAAAATAAAAGAGAATTGTAGCACAAAAAAAAAAAAAAAAAAAAAAAAAAAAAAAAAAGAGTTCTTTTCCTTACTACTGAACCATCTTTCTGGTTTTAAGTTAGTAGTTTAGATGTTAAACTGCTTAACATCATGCAAGGTAAACTCTTACATTAACTATTGGACTTACCTTCTCTACAGAATAGTAGTACGTCTACATCAAGGAAGGATCTACAGATTATTACAGAGCCTAAGAGACGCAGGATCTTCCAAAGCACATGTTCAGAATGCTCAGGCCTTGAACTAGCCAGTCAGAGGATGCATTTGGATGTCAGCTCAGAGGATAACCACTGTGTTATAGCACCTCTAAATTTCTGTAATGTATATTGTCTTTGAAGCTATTATTATTTTGAAAATCTCTTTGTGTGTGACTCTCCCTGGCTCTCTGGCTCTGTCTGCCTTCCTGCTCTCTCTCTCTCTCTCTCTCTCTCTCTCTCTCTGTCTCTCTCTCTCTCTCCCTCTGTGTGTGTGTGTGTGTGTGTGTGTGTGTGTGTGTATGTGTGTGTGTATGTGCGTGTGTGTGTGTGTGTTTGCAGAAGAATGCATTGCTGCAGAGCCCAGAAAGGAATGTCACATTCATTGACCCTAGAGTTACAGGGGTTGTGAGCTGCCTGATTGCCTGATGTAGGTGCATGGGTGCAGTGAGGGGCAGTAGAGACTTCTAACTGCTGAGCCATTGTTCCAGCCCCTTCGGTGATGTATCTTAACAGTAGATTTCTTAGATTCATCCTTGGGCATACTACTGGTAAAAGATGGGCTAGTGATGCCAACATGCTGAAAAGCAGCCTGTGGCTCATGCTGCAAGATGGGTACGAATACACACCATCACAAAGCTCTTGTAATATATTGTAGGATTAAGTTTGATTTTATTTATGTGTATGTTTGCTACATGTATGTCTCTGTACCATAGAGATCAGAAGAGAGCACCATATTCCCTGGAACTGGAGTTACTCATAGTCTACGGCCTCTAGAAGACCAGTCAGTGCTCTTAACCATAAAACAATCTCTGGTGCCTATGGGATTATTTTAGGATTTAGATTATTTTAGGTTTTG
Source organism: Arvicanthis niloticus (assembly GCF_011762505.2). Taxonomy (NCBI): domain Eukaryota; kingdom Metazoa; phylum Chordata; class Mammalia; order Rodentia; family Muridae; genus Arvicanthis; species Arvicanthis niloticus. The sequence goes on along the minus strand of NC_047678.1, from coordinate 3,617,040 downwards.
TGCTCTCTCTCTCTCTCTCTCTCTCTCTCTCTCTCTCTCTCTCTCTCTCTCCTCTCCCCTCCCTCTATCCTTCCATTCCTTCATTCTTTCCTTTGTTTCATTTTTTTCTTTTTGTCTTGTTCTCTTTGCAACTTGACTGTGTGGTTTCTGAGCATGAAATAAACATCCTTATTATGCTCCAAACTCAAATGTTTGAACAATCCTGAAAGGGAACACTCAGGAGCTAATATTACCAATACTGTTAACAATGTAGCAATAGTTACTTCTAAGACTCTGCCAAACATTCATGTCTATATTTGGTTTCTGGTTTAGATTTATAGTACTAAGTATTCCAGGAAACTAGAAATTGAGAAGAAAAACTAATTACTTTTGGCATTTGGAACATGAAAATGCAAAACAACTTTTGGGAAAAAGCAATATCAATTTCGGTTTTCAGAATTTCTACAGATTAAAATTCAGATGAAGAAGCTATAGAAATAAACTTGAAAATAAGCTACCATCTCAAAAGCAGTAAGAGAAACAACAAATATGACTTCCAAAGATATGAGTGATTTCCAAAGGCATTTATGAGACATCAAGTATAGGACAGAAAATAATTATGAATTAAATCACCCGGAGTACTAGAAGAACAAAAACAATTGTAAATGAGAAGTAAATGATTAAAAATGTAAATTAAACCAATGAGATTAATATCAGATTAAGGGGAAATGAAGGAAAGGAAATGAGATCTATAACACGGAAAACTGTGTGAGGTAAGGAGAGGCTATGGGTCAGAGCAGAGTCAGAATGTTCAGCTTATTCAGGGATTGAAAAAAAAGAAAAAAAGGAGAGACGACACTGATAGCTGGAAGGGGAGCAGAATGTGAAATGCTATTGCGCAGTGGGGAGCACGTAGCAGCCTGGCCTAGTATGTACAAGGCTCAAGATTTGCTCTCTGATTAATAGAGAGGTGGTGGCAAGGAGGACAAGAGGGTAGAGAAACATGAAAGGCTAAAGGAGGACAAGTTATTGAACAATGAAGCTCACATACACAAGAACTGTGACGCACGGTAAAATAACATGTTAATAAGACTGACAACATAGTTATTCACCGGAGCAATGAAAGCATCAATGGTCTATCACCACAATGATGCCCTAACAAAGTATTTATTAGCCTATAATTTTGTATATCAAGCAGAATTAGTCTTCAGAACAAGAGATACAATGCAATCCAGATATGAAATGAGTAGTAAGGTGAAATACAACACCTCAGTATATGAAATATGAGTCAGTTTATCAGTGATGGAATCACAGTAAAGGCACATCATAAGGCTCCTGTGCATGCCTGACAAAGGCAGATTCTCATTTTCTTACATGTATGATCTCAAGCATGCTCTGTCATTCAGAGAATTTTTCTGTCCCTATCCTCAGAGAGGGCTACATCATTCAAAAGGATTCAAGGCACTGTCAGGAAGGATAAATTCTAACAATTATGTTACCTGAGGTTTCTCTAAATCCACAAAGTATTGAAAAAAGACTAGCTTTATTATCAATAATTATTTGCTACACTGTGGAAAACAAATATATAAGAGAAATGAATAGCATATATATGTGTATGCATATATATGCACATATATGCATATATATATTCTACATTAAAATAGAAATGAGCTAAAATAAAATGCTGGTTGTACAAGTATTTAAGAAAGTAACTACAAAAGTTCCCACCTCTAGACAAAGAACTACCAGAAATTCATAACTGATGGGAGAGGATCTACTGTCCCAGGGACAAGGCATCTTAGTTTTTGTATAATTCACAGTGGTCAGTCCTGAGACCATAGACACAGCACCATCAAAAACAAATTTAACAATGCACATATGCACACATATTTACCTTTTTTACTTGGGCTTCTGGCTATTTACACACACACACACACACACACACACACACACACATACACACAGAGAGAGCGAGAGCGAGCGAGAGAGAGAGAGAGAGAGAGAGAGAGAGAGAGATCCATACACAGGCCACATACATATGTATGCATGCATGTATGTATAGTATGTAATTGTAAAGTCTAAAAATTACTTTGTTTTGAAAGCAAAGATACATGAAAAAATTGAAACTAGCAATGTGAGGTTTAGCACATGCAGCAGGGCTAAGAATCTTGGCACAAGACTGAAAGCTTTGGCAAGTTGAACATAAGATTCTTTTCCATGGAGATACTAATTTATTCAGCAATATAATAACGGGGGAGGCGGCGGGAGCGATAGCTCAGTGATTAAGAGTACTGGTTGCTCTTCCAGAGAATCTGTATTCAGTGTCCAGCAACAACATGGGAGGTCACAACTCCCTGTAACTCTGATCCCAGGGGATCTATCATCTTCTTCTGTCCTCTGACAATACTCCATGCATATGGAACAGTGACATACATTAGGAAAAAATATACATACTGAAAAATAAAGATTTAAAAATAGGAATCCTATCTAGGGATCTAATAAGGTAAGAAAATATGGGAATGACAGGTATGAGAAGAATGTATCAGACCCTCGGGAGTACAGACTTTTCTATAGAGATAACACATTTTTTTAATGTTTGCTTTGATAGGAAGGTTTTATGGGAATCTTGTTATTTCATTTAGATTCTCAATCGTGCTTTCCTCACATTATAGAGGAAAATGGTGCTTAGGAACGTGTTTTGTTTTGCTAGCTCAAGGCCTTGAAGTTTTCCAGTATCCATTATCCATATACAGTACTCTCTGTATTAAGTCCCTTGTCCTTTTACAAGTGAGAAAATAAAAATTTAAAAATATGGCAGTGATAATAGGTTGGGGCAGTGATGTTTGCTTGTCTAAAGCAACCAATGGCTGCTTTTAGCTATCAAGGATACAGCAAAATCAGACTTTGGAGTCAGGAGTGTAATGCATATGGAAAGGTAGCAGGCAGAAGAGCTGGCTGGGATGCTGCATCAGTGAGACAGCACAGGGATGCCCAGGTCTGACTTCCTCTTACTCCCAGGGATTTACTTGATTTTGTTTCACATCATCTGGGTCTTCACTTTTTTTGTGTGAGTTGATTTCTATTGAGCTGAGGCAGATTTATTGTCCACCAGCGGCTAAAACCAATTTCTGAATGTGCCCTCACTCTACACACCATGGGCAGAGAGCCCTTCTGGGCATCTCTAATACCGTTCGTGTCACTTCTGTTGAACACTTGAAGTATGGGGATAATATTTTATGACCAAGGCGTTTTTATTAACACAAACAGGTTACTCCTTCTCTCCTTATACTGACTTTATGGAGGAGCAGACCTTTCTTTCTCACTCTTGCAGAAGGTTGCTTTGTTTTGCCCTTGAGGCCTGTGTTCTAGAGTAACAGTTCATCCATCACTTCTTGTTCTGAGCATGCCTGCAAGCAGTCTTGTCCTTTCCTTTGTAACTTCCACTTGTTTTTACCTCCTCATGCCTACACAGTAATGCATGTTTTTTTCCTATACTACAGATATATAATTATAAGGACAATTTCTCAATAATAGAACTATCCGAACCAATCTAAACACCATTTTTCCTAGATACTCTAACACACGGTCAATTAAAATGATAATTATCAGTAGATATGTAAATTGTTATTGGCCAGTATAAGCTTAGTTTCCATTTCAATATGGCTTAATGCATACTGTATTCAGTCCAGTTCCTCTGACTTTGATAAGCACACAGAGCCAAATATTTGGAATAAATAAGAATAGCGATGTATTGCCAATATAAATTATGTAATCTGATTCCAAGTAATCCTTTAATAATACTTCATAAATGATGAAGAAATGGCAACTGTGAAATACTCCTGACTCATGTGTTAGCTTTCAGTTTCAACTTGTCCTCATTTAAATCTTGCCCTTATTTGCATATGTTTTGTCTCCAATACCATATCTGTTCACACATTCAGGCTATGTTACCTTCTGCACAAACTTCAGACTCCACTTGTTACTTGATCAGAGATTGTAGACCCCAAACATTAACTTTTATTTCATATAAATTCCAAGGCACCTCTGTAGTTCTATATTATTATTTTAATTCAAAGATGTATAGTAATCTCATTCAGGAATATTTGACTTCATTAGAACTTAAACTTGTTTGTGAAGGGACTAAGCTCAGGCTAAACTGACTCCATGACAGGCTAGAATTTAGTAATTCAGAAGAGCAAGCCTAAGTTGCTGTTTCCCAGAAATGAGAATTGGGATCCTGGAACCCTTGATCAGCCAACCACAACCATGGGCAGCCAATCCGAGGACACCTTGTCATCTGGCCTGAAGTAAGAGTTGGTAGCTAGAATGAGTTAAGCAAACACCATGGAAAGTGCCCGGAGTGCTAGCCAATTATAGAACTAGCCAGACCCCTAGAGATAGAGCTTACCAATCAAGGTACAAGGGCACATACCCCTGCCAGGAATTTCCCTTAAATGTTTCCATTTCAGTATGGCTTAATGCATACTCTATCCAGTCCAGTTCCTCTGACTTTGATAAGCATACAGAGCCAAATATTTGGAGTAAATAAGAATAGAGATGTATTGCCAATATAAATTATGTAATCTGATTCCAAGTAAAATAAAAGTTGGCCCTGTGAGTCCACTAGGTGTCCTCATTCTGAATGGGGAGACCCCTGCATGCAGGAAATTCTGCTTAATAAATATCTTTGCTTTTGCATACTACTTGAATCTGGGGTACCATTCTCCAGTGATTCTAGGACCCTTACATTTAGAAAATAAGTACTAGCCAATAGATCAAGGTATTACCCAAACTATTCCCAGGCTTGGCCCAGTACACACTCCCAAATGCACACCCTCTTAGAATCTCTTACAGTGTGACAGAGAAAACCACAGATTCAATGTGATGTAAAGAATCCAGCAGAGAGCTCTAGGACCTCAGCGGACTCCGAAGCCACAGCCGGCTTTTTTCTTTTCCATAGATTTAAAAAGTCTAGCTTTCTGCTTAGGAGAGAAATCCTGGTGTTTGTCTTCCTGAGGTTTGCTTATGTTGCTTAACCTGTTGATCTCCATTTTCCTTTCCTGAAAACAGGATGATTTCATTCTCTTTAAAGGGTACATAAATGTGCATGCACATCTTCTCTGATTCCATAAGATGGTGTTTTGAGTACTGCTGTAATAAACAGGAATATGCAGATATCTCTGTTTTATGCTGGCTTTCGTTTCTTTGGATATATACGTAAGGACTGTATAAGTGAATTATGTGATAGTTGTAACTTTAGGAATTTAAGGAACCTCCAATATGGACTTTCATAGAGGCTAGTGTAATTTGCAATCTATAGATTGTGTATGGGGGCTCCTATTGCTTCTTCTTCTCCATATGTATTTGTTCTTCTGATGATCACCATTTTGACCAGGTTGAGATAATTGCCACAAGGGACAAGCTTTTAGAGTGATTCATGACATATATGTATATATTTACTTTTCTTTTTGAAGACAGAAGTTCTCTGTGTAGGCTTGGTGGTCTGGAACGTCCTCTCTAGACCAGGACAGCCTGGAGCTTAGAGATACACCTGTGTCTACCTCCAGATGCTGAGATTAGAGGCTTGTGCTAACACACCCCGGCTCTTGCATAACTATGTTATAAAGAGAAAAATGAGGACAGATTAAAGTTCAAACTCTGAATTGAGTAGATAGTACTTAGCATACAAATAGACCATCTTGAATTCTTTCATGAAAAACATCTGATTCAGTAAGGCAGAGATAACTTTTACAGTGTGTGCTCCTAGTGAATGGCTTATGCAGGCAGACATTTTTTTAAAATTAAATGTTCTGTGATAAAATACATAATTTTTTTATGGCTTCCTGGGTACCTGTTTGAAAAATTCCAACTTCTAGATATACAATTACTTCTGCTTTGTAAGAAATCATTTAACTTTTATCCTGATTGCAAAGGTAAGATCATTTTTGGAGGTAGAATACATGAAAGCTAAAATCACATCATCCATTTAACAAGTGCCAGTTTCCCTGCTTAGTCTCCAGATGGTCAGAGCATGTGAGCTTCAGCTAAGACTATAAAATAGAGAACCACAGTATTAACCAGAGATGTCAGGATTGCCTAAAGCTGTCACTCCCTATGGCATCTTCACATATACCACATGACAACAGTATAGCTCTCCCAGACTCTGTGGTGCTTTGTCTGCCTTGACAGTCACCAGGGATTGCTAGGCCTTGGTACCAGTGTTCTCACTCTTAGCCAGGTCAAAATACATAAAATACAGTACAAAACCAAGAGAATCAAGACCATCACAAGGCTAGATAACAAATAACAAAAAATAATAACAATAACAAAAAAGAGCCAATAGGCCAGTACTGGTCTGATCTCTCAATGTTGAGCTAAATATCACCTTAGGTCACTTCTAAGCAGCATATGTGACCTATATTAGCCAATCTGTTTTCAAAGGTGATCTGTCCAACTATAATTCAATAGTATGTCATTGTCCATCCAGGAAACCGTGGAAAACCAGTTTTGACAAGCCACGACTGCAGAATTTTCCTAAGAGATGACTCTACACTCTAGGTTATAGTTCACCTGTATTAGTTCTCTGCTGTTCACAGGTATCAGCAATAAAAAATCCAGAATATGAGGAGTCTGTTTGTGACACAGTCAGCTCTAGGAATGAGCATATACCTATTCAGACAGTGAAATCCATTCTGAAGCCACTACTGTCAGTGTAAAATGCATTGCAAATGTTCCTAGAGGATGTAAAGGCGGAACTGGCTGAATCTTTTGTAACCAGACTAGGCTCACAGTGGTGGGCCTGGGACACCAACCTAGCCACAAAACCTAAGATCCACAACTTGTCATGCCTGCAAGAAGCACTGAGGGATGGTGGCTCAGAAGTTGTGGGATTGGCCATCTAATGACCTGTCTAACTTAAGGCTCAAGTCTGATACTGCCTGAATGGCCAGGATCCAGAAACTAGATAGCTCAGAGACCTAAAGTAGAACCAAAAATGACTGACATACACAAAAAGTCAATGAAATGACTCTTAATGATATTCCACTATACTCATCAATTGGTGCCAACCTCTTTGCCATGAGAGAGGCTTTCTCCAGCAGCTGATGGGAGCAGATACAGAGACCCACAGCTGAAGATTAAACAAAACTCATGAAACTCCACAGAAGAGGGGGAGGAAGAATTGGAGATTATATATATATATATATATATATATATATATATATATGTATATATATACATATATATATATACACACACATTATATATATATATATATAGTTTTTACTCTGAGAACTTAAAAAAATAATACCTGTGCCAATTGGCCATAATGTTTTCACTGAAGCGTAAATGTATTTCTTTTTCTTTTCTTTTTTCTTTGTTTCTTTCTCTTTTTTTCCAAATATTTATTTATTATGTATTTAGTGTTCTGCCTGTATGTATGCCTGCTGCATGCCAGAAGAGGGCACCAGATCTCATTATAGATGGTTGTAAGCCATCATGTGATTGCTGGGAATTGAAGTCAAGACCTCTGGAATAGCAGCCAGCACTCTGAACCTCTAAGCCATGTTTGCAGCCCCCAAAATGTATTTCTAACCTAATATTCAATTCATGGCAGAGCTATAAAAATGAACAGCAAGTCCTTCCTTTACAGGGGTCAGGTTTCTTACAGATGACTATTGAGCCCTGCTTTGTTCTTTGAAACTCCTGGACAAAGATTACAGAAATATTCACTTAATAACCTGGCCCCTGCTCCTGACTGTAACATGTCCTGAGACCAATTTCCACCTCTTAATCTTTCCTCGGAGTTTTACTGCATAAGGTCAAACGCTAGTCCAAAGCTACTCTGTGGTCACTTCTGCTGATTCTACAGGATTTGTCTTCAGCAAGCTAAATGCACTAACTTGGATGTCTTCTTTAATGTTTTCTAGGTAATGAGAACCAATAATTTAAAAAGTCTTGTGAAAAAGGTCTTTTCATTTTAAAAGTGAACACAAAAACAGTGAAAAAAGAGAGAAAACTTAGTAGACTCACATTTTATTCCACTCAAATTATAGCCTCAGTAAAACTACAGATTTTATGCACAATAAAAAGTAAAAAAATATGTAAGTATTTAATAGCATAATGGCATTATGCTATTAATTAATTTATTTATTTATTGAATAATAACCAGATCTAATGAAACAACAACAGGTCTTGTAGGACTAAAACATGAAGTAGTTTAATGTCAACCACACTTATAATGAACAGAGAAAAGAGACTAGTATGTTTTATATATAGAAAACCTTGAAGGACAAAACACACACACACACACACACACACACTTTACAATTTATGAATTATAAAGGTTTTATGGTACTAAATTACTCACAAAAATACTTATGTGATTCTAAACATTACCTGTCTGAAATACAAAATAAAAAAATAGTCCCATTTATAATGTCATGGAAAAATACTTCAGTGGAAATTTAACCAAAAATATTGAAGATCTAAATACTTAGAGCTTTAAGACACTGACAAAAGAAATAGGAGATGACACAAATAAATAGAAAGATAGCTCGTGCTCACGAGATGGAAAAAAAAATTGTTAAATGCTCTTACAACTCAAAGGAATACAGAAATTCAATATAATTCCTATTGAAATTATGTAACATCATTTGACACTGAATTAAAAAAATCAATCTTAAAATTCACATGAAGGTACCAAAGATAACCCATGAGCTACCAAAGTTCTTCTGAGCTCCACACACATGTAACCACACTTGCATGAAGTCACACACTACATAAATGTGGTTTTGTTTTAAAAGAAATGCTATTTAATCAAAATAGCATATTATTTTGTGGAAAATGAGGCATTTTGATCACTGGAATAAAACAGGGCTTCAAGGTATAAACTCACACACTTACGGTCACTGACTACTCACTGCCCTAGTGTTATTGTTGCAATACAATATCCTGACAAGAAATACCTCAGAGCCTGTGCTAGCTGGCTAGTTTTATGTCAGTGTAACATAGCTGAAGCCATCTGAGAGGAGGGATCTTCAATTTAGAACATAAAATGAGGCTGTAGCCAGGCCTATAGAGCATTTTCTTAATTAGTAATTAATATGGAAGGACCCAGCCCATTGAGGACGGTGCTACCCCTGAGATAGTAGCTCTTGGTGCTCTGAGGAAGCAAGATGAGTAAGCCATGAGGGGTAAGCCGGAAAGCAGCAGTTGTCTAGGGCCTTTCCCTGCATCCTGATTCCTGTCCTGCTTGAGTTTTGCCCTGACTTCCTTTGATGATGAACTCCGATGTGGAAGTGTAAGCAAAATAAAGCCTATCCAAGCTACTTTTGGACATGGTATTTCATCATAGCAACAGATACCCCAATTTGACAGCAAGGAAAGGGTTTAATTGGCTAAAATTAAAAGTTACAGTCTATCATTTGGAGAAGTCAAGGCAGGGACTCAAAGCCCTAAGTGTGTGGTTAGTCACATTCCATCCATAGTCAAGAGCAGAGAGAATAAATGCAGGCGATTCTGGCTTTCTCTTTTTTCATACAGTGTATTTTGATCGTATTTTTCTCCTCCCTGATACTTCATATTCTTTCTCTGACAAACAAACAATGGCAACACACACACACACACACACACACACACACACACACACACACAAGTCTGTTTTTGGTTGGCCAACTGCTCCTGAGAATAAGTTCTCTCTGGAGTGAATGATATACTGGTCGAGATTTGTCAAATGGACACAGAGGTCATCTACAGGCAGAACCTCCACTAATAAAATGACTCTTTCTTTATCAGTAATTGATGTGAGGGTCCATGGCACTGTGAGTTGTATTACCTGTGAGCAGGTAGCCCCCTGTCTTGCATAAAAATAAGCTAAGTGAGTCACAGATAAGCTAGTAAACAGGGTTTATTCATGGTTCTGCTTCTCCAAGTTCCTGCCTTGGGTTCCTGACCTTACTTCCCTTCATGGTGGGCTATAATATATAATAAGAAGTAAATACTTTGCTTTCCAATTTGGTTTTGGTTGTTTATCACATAAACAGAAAGAAAACTAGGACTTACACTTGCTTGCTTGCTTCCTTGAGTTCAGTCAATTTCACCACTCTTACAGAGGTCCCATGCCTAAAAAATGGTGCCACCCACAGTGGGCTTAGTCTTCCTACACTAATTAACAATCCCATAAATATACCTACAGGATAACTCAGTGTAGATAATCATTCACCGAGATTCTCTTATAAGTAGTTATAGGTTGTGTTAAGTTGACAATAAGAGCTAACCAACACACACACTATTATAAAAACATTTTTAACCAATAGTGTGAGGGCAAACAGATAATCTCATACAGAATAATGAAAACACAATACAAACAAATTAACTATATCCCATTTTTTATTGGGTTGTTTGGTTTTTTGGACGTTAGCTTTTTGAGTTCTTTATATATTTTGGATACTAGCACTCTATCAGATGTGGGGTTAGTAAAGATATTTTTCCTAATCTGTAGGTTGCCGATTTGTCCTATTAACTATGTCCTTTGCCTTCCAGAAACTTCTCAGTTTCACGAGGTCCCATTTATCAATTCTTGATCTTAGAGCCAGAGCCATTGGAGTTCTGTTTAGGAAATTTCCCCCGTACCCATGAGTTTGAGGCTCTTTTCCATTTTCTCTTCTATTAGATTCAGTGTATCTGGTTTTATGTTAAGGTCTTTGATCCACTTGGCCTTGAGCTTTGTGTAAGGTGACAAATATGGATCTATTTTCATTTTTCTACATACTGAATGCCAGTTAATCCAGCACCATTTATTGAAGATGTTTTTTTTTTTTCCATTGTATATTTTTGGCTTCTTTATCAAAGATCAAGTGTCCATACGTGTGTGGTTTAATTTCTGGGTCTTCAATTCTATTACATTGATCAAGCTGTCTATCTGTAGCAACCTCCATAAAAACCAAACAACCCAATCCAAAAAATAAGGTATAGAACTAAACAGAGATTTCACAACAGATGAATCTCGAATGGCTGAGAAGGACTTAAAAAAATATTCAAATCAAAACGACCCTGAGATTCCACCTTACACAAATCAGAATGGCTAAGATAAAAATTCAGGTGACAGAACATGTTGGTGAGAATGAGGAAAAAGAGAAACAGTCATCCATTGCTGGTGGGATTGAAAACTGGTACACACCCTCTAGAAATCAATCTGGAGGTTCCTCAGAAAATTGTAAACAGATCTACCTGAAGACCCAGCTATATCATTCCTGGACATATACCTATAAGTGTTCCAACATGCCACAAGGGCATGTGCTCCATTATGTTTATAGCAGACTTATTTGTGATAGCCAGAAGCTGGAAACAACCCTTATGTCCCACAACAGAAGAATGAACACAGAAAATGTGATTCATTTACACAATGGCATACTATTCAGCTATTAAGAACAAGGACATCCTGAGTTTTGCAGGCAAATGGATGGAACTAGAAAATATCATACTGGGTAAAGTAACTCAGAGCCAAAAGGACATGCATGATATGCACCCACTAATAAGTGGATATTAGCCAAAAAATGCACAGAATACCCAGGATACAATCCACAGAACTCAAGAAGGTTAACAAGCCATACAGCCCAAGTGAGGATGCCTCAATCCCACTTAGGAGGGAGAAGAAGGCAGAGGGCAGAAAGAGGGAGGGAACTGGGTGGGAGAACAGAAGGAGAGGGCAAGGGAAAAGGGGAACATGATCAGATAATTGTCAGGGGGATAAGGAGTGAAGCCCTCAGGGCCAGCAGAATGGATGGAAATATGTAATCACAGGACATGGGAGGCAGGGGATCCTCTAGGATGTATCAGAGACCTGGAAGGTGAAAGAATCTCAAGAATCAAAGGGAGGGACCTTATATGAAATGCCCAACAGTGGGGAGAGGAAACTTGTAGAGTCCACCTCCAGTAGAAAGATAGCATCAAATGGCAGGATGGGGTTGCCATGCCATAGTAAAAAAACTCTGACTCAGAATTGTTCCTGTGTAAAAGAACTGCAGGGACAAAAATGGAGACTAAAGGAAAAGAGGTCCAGTGACAGGCCCAAATTGGGATTGATCTCAAGAAGAGGCCCCAAGGCCTGACACTATTACTGATACTAAGATGTACTTACAGACAGGAGCCTAGCATGGCTCCCCTCTGAGAGGCCCAACAAGCAGCTGACTGAGAGAGATAGACGTAGATACTTACACCCAACCAATGATCTGAAGTTGAGGACCCCTGTGGTTGAACTAGGAAAAGGCTGGGAGAAGTTGAGGAGGAGGACGACCCTATAGGAAGAGCAGCAGTCTCAATAAACTTGGACCCCCAAGATCTCTCAGACCAGGCAGCTGGTCCAAGGCCCCAGAAACATACAGCAGAGGACTGCCTGGTCCGGCCTCAGAGAGAGATGTGCTACCTGACCCTTGAGAGGCTCGAGGCCCCAGGGAATGGGGAGGCCTGGTGGAGTGTGGGAGTGTGTGTAAGTGTGAGGACATCCTCTTGGATAAAAAAATGACATGGAGAACTGTTGGAGGGCAGGACAGGAACGGGGTGTGAATGACAGAACTGTAAAAAAAAAAATTAAAGATAAAATAAAATAAAACACTTTAAATAATAAAAATAATCCTGAGGGAAAAAAAGAATTAACTAAAAATAAATTGAATACTTATGAAATACCAGAAACTATAAAAGAAGTAAATAGCAGAAAAAATTAATGGCTTTAGCTTGTACAGATTCCTTGAACTGAACTCAAAACATGGGCAATAAAAACAAAAACAGACAAAATTGAGTCAAAGATAAAAAGCTTCTGTATAGTACAATAAATAAGAAAGTAAAGAAACAACTTACTTATTGAGGAAATATTTATATGTAACACATGAAATAGTGAACCAGTAACCACAGTATAGAGAACTCAATGTTAACAAGATAAAAGAAATAACTGTTAAAATATCAAAAAACTAGAATAAACATCTCTCAACTGAAGGCGCTCCAATTACAAAACATATGAAAATGCCCAATATCAGCAACATTAGCCATTTTAATAATGAAATGAATTTAAAAAGTCATAATGAGGTGAGAGAGCATGACAGTTAAGTTAGTACTTCTCAGGACCTCACTGCAAATAAATGGTAAAAGAACAATTCAAATTCAGACTACCTGAAAACCTGATACAAGAATGTGCTGCTAAGTACGTTTGAAACTATGAGATGCATGTGTTCTCCCCAGTAAATTTGTTTTCCCATAATGGAGATGCATCTGTAAACAATGGAATGACGTGTGTGATTTATATTTACACAGCCTTCATCAATTTTAAAAGAAAATTACAGTACAAGTAAGCTTTAATTAAATACTCCTGAATACTCAATAATGAAATCAATTTCAATACAAGCAGTTTGGATTTCAAGTGTTTTACCCCTCTCTTCTTCCTGAAAGAGATCTAATCAAGAAAATATATTCCAATCCACTAATTTGGACAAATAGCATTTAGATACTTTCAGAAGAAAAAGAGAGAGTGCACGACAGGACATGGCCAAAGATAGTTTCCTGCCAGAAACTTGAAAAACTCAACTTACTTGGGTATTTCCTAATCTACTTTGTAATCTCTTTATATTTATATTTGATAATGAAGAATTCAAGGTATCCATGACATGCATTTTTCACTTTGACAGAAAAAAAAAACCTAAGGACAAATACTAAAAAGCCCCCCACTGTCTGAATTCTACTAATTCCTCATATCATGAAGTAATAACTTGGAAGTTTTCACTCTGATGTCTAAACAAATACTCGTGAATTTTATGGGCTGGACTGCTCTCCCCTGTCCTCCTCCAGTAGCAGATAGACTCATTGTTCATTTTCTGCATGGTTAATAGACATTTTTACTTGTTCGATCAAACTCTTGTCAATGTCTTCTCTGGATCACAGCCAGCCTAGAGATCAGCCTAGTCATAGGCAACTTAGACAAACTACTCCTCGTTCTTTATTCCAAAGCATTTGCCATCCTGATGCGAGAGCCAGTCTTCCAGTCACTAGCAGGTGGCCTGGAGGAAGATTTGGAGATTTAGTCAAGTGTTAACTGCAAATTTTTGCAGTTTGGCACCAAAAAAAAAATGCTGAACCATCTGCCAAGTACACCTCTACACTCATTAAAACGATCTTTTCATGTCTTTTCTCACCTGGGAAGACACGGTGGACAGTAATGAGATTCCACATCTGAGACTGGGCAACAACTCCCAGCCAGACTTGCTCAGCATGCACTGATTTAGCTCACTTTCTCATTCAGTCATGTCCATCAACATAAGTTATATAGTTGGCAGACCTTACATTTCCACTGGTGTCAATTCACATACTACTAGCCATTTTTTTAAAAAATTTGTTTAGCATAGTCTGAGAAGATACCTGAAAATTCTTATAAGATTATACAAATGGAGCTGCCAGACTTTAGGGAATTAAAATACAGGAAACCTAAGTAACTTGAATAAGGATGTTATAGCATCTGATCTGATAATTCATAAGTTATATTCTAATTTTACAACTGATATTTAAGCCTTTCACAATGCCAATCACTTAGAAGGTCAGTACTTGATGGAAAAAATTAGGGATGGTGTGTTCAAGAATAGGAAGCTCAGGCATCTCTCAAAGCCTCTGTGACTTCACAGACTCTAGCGATCAAGTCTAGAATCATCATTTTTTACATGAACACAGTGAGTGTTTTCTCTGAGTGTACTGGCTTGAGAATCAGCTATCTGCGTGGAAAGGGGAAATGCTGAAATGTGAATTGAAGCTGTGTCTATGTATGAGCTATTGAAGTTTTATAATAAGGGTACTTAACTATCCACTTTTCACAGAGAACACCACCATAAGCTCTTAATGTTTGAAACTTCATTCATTGCTATTTATATGTCTATACCCACACCACTCTACTCACTGGAACTGTCAAGATACTGGTGATATCCTTAAATAATCTGGGTAAATCCCAAGATGCTCGCCATAACATAACTCTGTTCATTCATTCCCTGTACTTTTACAATGTGTGATAGTAAGTAGTTTTATGCATTTTTCTACCTGAATTTTGTTTACTGCCAGGCACAGCGTGAGAATTCTATAAATCTCTCGAGTAAGAAGATAAACAAAGATGATATAATTTGTCTTCTGTGAAAGACATTGATGTACCACCCAGAGATCCATGCACTGAATCACTGTCACCCCAGCGACCAGGACTGCTATTGGCAGGATGCAGCTGCCAGATCCTTCAGCTAGCTGCTCAGATGCTTGATACAGCTTGTCTAAAGTTTTACCACCAAGAGATGATCCAGCATCCATTCATGACTCACACATCAGCATAATGCCCTAGAACAAGCAAGCCTAGACAATGGGTGTGTGTGTTGCATCCATTCACACTCAGAAGATATAAAAAACTGATTCTGTCTCAGGGCCTTAGGAAAATGTTTAAAAATCTGCTCTGGTAATCTTCTCTAATGTTCTATCAACTTGTTTTGTTCAAAGAAATCTTTGTTTAAGTCCGTAAAATAGAAAAATATTTTTCTTATCCTGTTCTAAGGATAAATGGAAAGGGGGAATTACTAATGTATGATTGTCTTATACTTAGAATTGCTGGAAACTGATCCCTAAGGTACCTGCGCTTATGTTTCCAGAAATCCATTCCCTACATGAATGACCCTGGTCCTCAAACTCTATGTTATGAGAAGCCATAATCAAAATACTTAGTGTTTCTAATATAAACAACTATTACTGAATAACAGTTTCACTGGTCTTATTTCCTTACTTTTCATAAAAATGTGAAATTCTAATTAATATTCAAGTGGAATAAAATATAATTTAAAAATTAACTCATGATCTTTTGCCTGCCAAAGATAATGCCCACCAAATAGAGTATATTTTAATGTATGTCACAGAGGAGATTCTTCAAACATACAGTTTTACATCAAATACATAACTGAAAATAAATGAACAGAGCACTATCTAAATGAGGATGTTGGAAAGTTCATGAGATTTTAATGAGTCACCTTGAATAGGAAACACATGCTAAAGAACAGTGATCACTCAAAGAACCAAGATCCACATCCAAAGCACAGTCTCCCCAGAAATTCAGTGGGTGGAACTACAGAGTTCTGTTTTGTTTCTGGGATGTATCAAATCTCACGCTTTATCTTTCCAACAAAATAAAACACTTGCTGCTAATTTATTGTTTTTTGATATATAATAATAAAAGTTATAAATAATCTACTGTTCATGGGATCTGAATGATGAATTTATAGTCAGATTTCATGTGCCAAATAATTACAATTAAATACATATAAAAACTTCTGAACAAAAAGCAACACCTCATAAATGATTTAGCCCACACATCACAATCCCAAATAATGTGATTGCAAATGATAACATCAGAAATGGCTTATCAAGATGCAGTAAGATTAGGCATAAACACAAGCCCATGTGGAGGCCAGCACTTTTTCATGGGAAATGAAGGAGCAGTGGATCTGGGGAAGAGAGGAGGTGGGACAAGGCTGGGAGGAGAGAAGGAAGGGGAGGCTGCAGTCCAGATGGATGGTTAAGAGAGAAGAACAAAGAAAACAAAAGCAAAATCTGAAAAGGGTCATACCCCTTGACATTAAAGTTCTGAAATGTCAAAATTCTGAAACACAAATTGTGGGGAAAAAAAATCTTTAACAGATAATCATTTGCCTCTTTGAGACAAGATTTATTTAAGAAATAAAGGAAAATTAAAACTAAACCTCAAAGGTAGACTGGTGTTCCCCCAAAACACCAGGCGGAAAGGATACAGGACTCCAGGTTGGCTTCCGCTATGTCGACGTTTATATAAATGTATTATGCTGTGTAGCCTGCCACGTCACAGTTTGCAGCACAGTGCTTTATCCTGGATATGAGAGAACCACCATATTTTGTTTCAAGGATTCCATTTCCTGCCCTCTTCATACCCTTTTTAATGAGAACTGTGCTATGTATAGTGTTTGCCTGCACCAAGATTAATTATTGAGAAAACCCTAATGCAATCTAGTTCCCAACTAGTAGCTTTTGCTTGTAAACATTAGTGTGAGTTATATAAGGCCCTTGAGCATATGGTAACTTTCCTGAAATAGTTGTTTTCTGATCAGCCTAAATTAACTCCATCTTAATGATTTTTTTTGTCACTGTTTCTCTTAGGATTAATTGAAACAAAACACATGATAGGACATTCTATAGGCTACTTTACACAATAAAGCAAATTAATGATAATATAAATGTTTGAAAACCTAAACAATATATATATATTATATATATATTATATATATAATATATAATATATATTATATATAATATATGTGTGTGTGTTAATAATCATATAGGCCTAAAAAATAATGATTAGGTGAATTGTTTATAAAGAAATGTCCAAATATCAACATGAATAAGCAAGTCACCATGGTTGGCAATTCTTTGCAGCCAGCTTTGCAACTGTAGGTATCTGAAATAGATTAGTCAAGAACTACTTAGATTCCAATTCTATGCTATGCCATCTGCAAGCCAGATTACCTGAGGTGCTGGTGTTATGATTCAGTACATGTTTAGATACCTGAGAACTATAGAAACAAGCTGAGTCTCTCTCAGTTGTAGGACAAATTTCTAAATTTCTGAAGGGCCACTGGCACATATTTTACAAACAAAATGCCAATGAACACAGAGTTCTAGATTTTGTCCTGTCACAAGAGAAAGACTGTAATCTATATCATTTGTTCTTTCTAGGCTCTTAGAAAATTAGATGGTTTCTCTCCCAGATAACTTGCCTTTTCTGCCTTGTCAATTAAGATTCACACTCTGCTAGAAAGAACCTTTATAGATACATCCCTAATAATGCCAAGTTTCTTGATATTTATTCTATGTTAAATAAAGCAATATATATTATTATGCATTGTATACTATATATGATATATAATATATTATATAAATTAGGTTTATATTATATATAATATATAGTATATTGTATATGTATATTGTATGTCTGACAAAATGAGCAGTATTTTAACATATAATAGTTCAACATTTAGGATTTTAAAATTATTTATAATATTAAACATTAATTTAAATTAAATTTTAATGAAGTAAACATGGAGGAACCCATGTCTCCAGCTGCATATGTAGCAGAGAATGACCTTTTTTGGCATCAGTGGGAGGAGAAGCCCTTGATCCCATGAAGGCTCGATGCCCCAGTGTAGGGGAATTCTAGGGCAGGGAGATGGGAGTGAGTGGGGGAACACCCTCATAGAATCTGGGGATGGGGGATGAGATAGGAGGTTTCCTGGGTGCGTGGGTGGTACAAACCAGGAAAAGGGATAACATTTGAGATGTAAATAAAGAAAATATCCAAGAAAAAAAAAAGAAAAAAATAATTAAAGTTTAATAATATTTAATATTTGCTGTGCTTATTTTATAGATTTAGATTGTAGAAATATTTATCTTTCATGATTTCAACTTTTAGAGTTATGGTATTTGGAACTACATCTTTTGAGATTAGGATGATGACTATGTTCAAAAATACATTTTATTGACATATTATACAAAATTCGTGGCACTTTAAGTATAACTAATACTACATTAGATACAAATGACAAGTAATTATCTCAGAAGATCTTACCTTAATACGGTGACTATGAATGCCTCCCAATCCAGGTAAACTTCACAATCACAAGGGGAGTTTTGAAAAAGATATTCAGGACAGGCAGTGGTGGTGCACACCTTTAATCCCAGCACTTGGGAGGCAGAGGCAGGAGGATTTCTGAGTTCGAGGCCAGCCTTGTCTACAGAGTGAGTTCCAGGACAGCCAGGGCTACACAGAGAAACCCTGTCTGGAAAAACAAAAAACAAAAACAAACAAACAAACAGATATTCAGACCTGAATTTTACAACCTAAATATCATAATCTTCTACAGTGAACCCTGGACATGATTATTATTTGAAGCTAAATGATCCTTAATACACAGTAAAGCATGTGAATTAGTAGTTGCTAGAATATTCCAGGACTGTGCTATCTAAGGACAAGTTCAGGGTAAAGAAACATAAACCTATCTATCAGCTCAACTACAAATGAGATTCCTTTTGCAGGGAAGGAGCACAGTGGGGAGGAGCAGAGGACTTGAGGCTGGTGAGGAAGGAGTCTTGCTGAGGGCTACTTCTATGGTTCAGTCAGCGGTTTCTTTTCTGTGTTGGGAACAATGGGAAATTTTGTTTTTATTATTTAATTTACATTGATATTTGTCTTAAAATGAGATTTTTAACTTTTCCCACAACTCAGTATTTTGACAATGCTTGGATTGCTCAACAAGAAAACACTGTGTTCCCCAACAGGTGACTCAGACTTGTGTCCTCACTCTAAATTCCTAGAACAAATATGCTTACTTGTGTTTTTCTCTTTTTTTTCTCTTTTATTGGTTATTTTATTTATTTACATTTCAAATGTTGTCCACTTCCCGGTTTCCTGATGAAAAAGCCTTTCACAAAATACAGCACCCCTTCATGTTAAATGTCTTGGAAAGAGGGTTGGAGAGATGGCTCAGAGGTTAAGAGCACTGACTTCTCTTCGAGAGGTTCATAGTGGCTTACAACCATCCGATGCCCTCTTCTGGTGTGTCTGACAGCTAGTGTACTCATATAAGTAAAATAAATAAACCTTTAAAAAGAAGTCTTGGAAAGAGCATGAATTCAAGGCCCATATCCAAACATAATAAAAGCAATATACAGCAAGCCAGTAGCCAACATCAAACTAAATGGAGAGAAACTTGAAGCAATCCCACTAAGATCAGGGACTAGACAAGGCTGCCCACTCTCACCCTACCTATTCAATATAGTACTGGAAGTCCTAGCTAGAGCAATTAGACAACAAAAGGAAGTCAAAGGGATACAAATAGGAAAGGAAGAAGTCAAAATTTCACTTTTTGCAGATGATATGATAGTGTACTTAAGTGAGTCCAAAACTGCCACCAGAGAACTCCTAAACCTGATAAACAACTTAAGCAAAGTGGCTTGATATAAAATCAACTCAAACAAATCAGTAGCCTTCCTCTACCAAAAGATAAACAGGCTAAGAAAGAAATTAGGAAAATGATACCCTTCACAATAGTCACAAGTGATATAAAATATCCTGGTGTGAATCTAATGAAGAAAGTGAAAATCTGTATGACAAGAACTTCAAGTCTCTGAAGAAAGAAATCAAAGAAGTCATTAGAAGATGGAAAGATCTCCCATGCTCATGGATTGGCAGGATTAACATAGTAAAAATGGACATCTTACAACAAGCAATCTACAGATTCAATGCAATCTCCATCAGAACCCCTGCTCCTGCTTTTCTGAAGTAACTTCATTAGTAACTAACTGAAACAAAGGAAGACATGTGTTCAGATAGAGCCACCTAAACACAGTTTGAAACATAACCTGGATAAAGAAATAGTTTTTTAAATCATCACAAATAGGCTAAGTGGAATCTAAGAATTCCAGTTTTCCCTTCCCAACACACATATTTCACCAGAGTCATTCTGTCCACTCCCTCACATCCTACTACCTCGAATTATGCCTCATGCAGCCCATTATTATGCATAACCACTCAGACTTCTGCATGCTCCACTTTGGCTCAGCACTCCCAGGAATCAATCATCAACGCAGTTCTTTAGCTCTTTTACGTTTTTCCTATTTAGGTTGTAAGTAACTGTCATACTTGTAATAATTATATAAATATTAGCCCTGAAGAGTTGGAATGAAACTTGTCACACAACAGGTTTACAAACATTTCAGATACAGCACAAGTTTTTATCACAGAAAAGTCTCCTGAGCCAATCTGGGAACTTCCTATTTTCCAGGTGTATTTTACTGTACTGGAGGTTTTGTAAAATATACTGGCTAAATAACTATATACATATTTATTTTTTCATTTTTAAGTTTGTATCAGTATATCAGAACTTAATATAAATATGAAATATGTAAAGATCAGCTTGCTTGCTGTACAATTATGAGGACATGAGTTCAGATCCTGGCACAACCTAAAAGGCAGTATGCCCATACACTTAAATAACCTTAACCCAATTAGGGTGGAGACAGGATGATCCCTGCCTGGGCTTGTTGATTACAAGCTAGACCCCCAAGGTCAGTGACAGACCTGATCTCAGAGGAATAAAGTAAAAAGTGACAAGCTAGGAAATATATCTGTCTCCACATGCACACTTATAAACACACACCATATTTACACAATGGACGGACACTTTAGCTTCCATATGCACACATGTGCATATACCTCATTCTTACACAATGCACACATACCCTACATAGAGACAAAATATGCATCTAATGTATGTTCTAACTATGATGAGTTCCCAACTTATAAAATAGATACTATTGCCATTATTTTAAGATTATTTCAAGGTCAGGGAGTGGTGCCTATTCTTACTGACTTGCCTCCAACTCCTCTGCTCACACATCTTAAATATAAAACTGTCTTGAGGACTATGTCCATGAGAATTATGCTCAATGAACATTCAGTTTATCAGCACTATTTCTGAAGAAAAGCGTGAATATTTCAAGCATTTCATATTTTGGCTTAAATTTTTTTTCTAAAAGAATGGACTACTTCCTAAAATAAAAATAGTCCTATGGAAACATATAACAGCAGCAAATAAGCCTTTCACATGCAGGTCTTTCATTTTTCACTGTAGTCTTTCCCAAACTCCACATGTTACATTTAGACCCAATTGAGAACTTGATTTCTCAAGTACATACTAAAGAATCAGACATTCTGTTTTTATGCGTTTCAAAGGAATAGCATATAAGAGATAAATAAATGTATGGCTATAAAGTGAGCTTTATCTAAGTGGTAAGTTGTTCTCAAGCACACACATTGGAGATCTTTTTGTTTTTATAATTTTCAAGGTAATAGCATAAAACAAAGATTATCTCTTTTTTATACATTTATACGTTTAACATTCTAGTTGGTTTTAGCTAAATACATTGCCATAATTCTTTATAAATTTGAAATAAAAATTTACCACCTCCTCATTTGTTATATCTAGAACATGTACAAACATCTAGATCATTGAAACAACTTGATGTCCTAAGAATCAAATGCATATGTCCATTCAAACTAAAAGTCAGTATACAAATTCTATAGCTCTTTAGCAATTTTTAAAATATGGGGTAAAAAAACAATACATAAATGATACACTTAATACACTAAAAAGAAAACTGGAAGAAAAGTGAATTTAATTATCTATTGCTAAAGTAATTTGTTCCATATACTTTGAGCTAAAATATATTTTTATCATGTCTCATTTCTAATTTGAAACATTATCATTGAATATGAGAAAAAACCATAATAACATACCATTTATATTTTGAGTAATTATTAATAGATAGAATTTACTGATATTTTGTCAATTGTTTTCAATATTGTGGTTTCTTTCTACATGTCTTCCTCTCTTACTAACTTCTTCTTTGATTTATTAAGTTTTTGTGGTAGTATGATTTGATTTAACATACAATTTGCCTTTTGTCCTTTATACTACTATTACACATAGTTCACAAATCAGTCACAATCAGAGTATTCATATAGTCTCGATTTGTAACTTTATGTTGTCTTTTTATTTAAAAGTTTTGTTAAGTAACATTTCAATGCAAATTACCATTACTAATTATCTACCCAGATAAAAACAAATTTGATCAAGAGTAGTTTATAGCAAGTAGAAAAATCAGAAAACTTCTAGAGATAAAAAATGTAAAGCTTATATACAATGTTTCTCTCAATTGAAGAGTAAAACCACTGGGCTCTTTGATTTTTTTTTTAAATGTATCTATATATTTGTGTGGGGTTTTTTGTATGTAAGTTTACCCAAAGAGGCCAGAAGAGGGTGTTAGGTCCATGAAGTGCTTTCCAGCAGTGGTAGGCAATCATGGGTGCTAAGAACAAAGTTCAGTCATCTGTAAGGATGACAAGTACTTTTCATCACTGAGCCATCTTTTCTGGTGTGTGTGTGTGTGTGTGTGTGTGTGTGTGTGTATCATATGATATGGCCTATATAATATATATTTTATATATGCATTACGCTTATACCATATAAGTATAAATACATACAATTTTGTATATTAGATGAAGTTGTACATTACCAAGACAAGAGATTAATATAGATTTAAGTCAGACATAGAATTAAGAGTTTAGCATAAATTTAAGATAAAAAGAGGCACTTAGGAATGTCCTTCTATTTATATAAAAAATTCAAGTTTGCTATTTCAAGAAGTCAAACTTTATAATGATAAAGTACCCTGCCTTATTTCATTTTGTCTAAAAATATCTAGATTTTGTTTGTTTGTTTGTTTGTTTATTTGTTTGTTTTTACTTCTGTAGGACAAGTTTTAGGGAATAAAATATAAGTGGTTGTTTACTTTTGTCTATTTTCTTGGTTTTGCTTTCATTTTGTATCCTGAATATCCCTGAATTACAAAATTCTGTTTGGAAAATTTGCCATACATAATTTCCATTATAAACAACTAAGTACTTTGCATTTTGAAAGATCTGATGTTCTTTCTTTAGTAGAAATCTCAAGAAAAGATTTTATGAGGTTTTGGTCAATTAATTTCTAAAAAAACACAAGTGTTTGTCACTTTCACCTCCATGGAATAAAGTTCCCGGTACCGGCAGTTAGTCTGCACCATGGTTGGTAAAGGCCAACCATGCTACAAACACTTGTGTACAATGGTGATTGCTTTCAGCGTATGTTGGTACAATGGTGGCATAGAGCCTGTGGGAGTAACCAACAAGTTTCTGATTTGAGTTAAGGCCCACTCTTGGTTCAGTCCTCTATCTAATTTGTTCTTCCTGCAGTTTTCCTAGCTCTTTTCGTCTAAGCTGTATTTGTTAGATGATTCTCTCTTTTTTTTTTTTTTTTTTTTTTTTTTTGGTTTTTTGGTTTTTTGGTTTTTCGAGACAGGGTTTCTCTGTGTAGCCCTGGCTGTCCTGGAACTCACTCTGTAGACCAGGCTGGCCTCGAACTCAGAGATCTGCCTGCCTCTGCCTCCCAAGTGCTGGGATTAAAGGTGTACGCCACCACCACCCGGCTTTGTTAGATGATTCTTAACTGAGACCCAAGACCCAAGACCCAAGGTTCTCTTCTGAAGAAGAGTAAATTGAAATGAATACTTTGTTGACTCAACCTAACGTCAACTCGCCCTAAAGTAACAATTTCTATCACAAATATGTATATATTTTGCATAGATAGATAGATAGATGGATATAGATGTAGATGTAGATATATAGATATAAATATATGCAAAGCCTGGTGGTATATACATATGCAATCTTCCACATACTTTATTTACTCTGTTTCATTTTATGTAACTACTCCACACAATGATGTGCCATATTCAAAACTGAATGAAGAGAAGAAAAATGAATGTCTCTAGTTTTCTCCTCCCATTACCTTCGGTTCTAGTCTTCATTTCTAAAACTTTATTATTATAAAGCATGGAACATATTTATACCTCTGATTACTAAGTTATTCATTCTAAGCAGGCATGTATAGTTGGGGATTTCTTTTGAACACATCTTCACAATACTTTTAATGATTAATTTGACATTGACATATCCTCCTCACTCCACAAAGACAGCTGCCTTTAATAATAAAATGATAGTATTTGCATAATGGTTTACAAATTTACAAAGTACTTCCATGAATAACATTTTATTCTCATCTAATCCATTTTCAAATGACAAAATGTAGACTGAGGGGCCTATGTAACTTTCTAGTGAGTGAATGGTTTCTCATTTCCTAATATGAGTCCCTACTAATTTTCTGAATTCTACAATTCCCTTACCCCAAATATTTACTGATAGAAAACTTGCTGTTTGAGTGTCTGGTGTCACAAAGGCAAGCAGGGTGGCAGGAAGCACTATCTACAGATTCTCCCGAGCCTCAGTCCTAAAGGATGCTTTCATGCTTTATAAATGACTTCAGAGTCACTCACTAGAAAAAGGAGAATAAATAGTAGATACCTATGACAGCAACTGAAAAACATCCTCTTTCCATTTACCTTGGTGTAGGAAAACGGAAAATTTGCCAGCCAACACGGCATTCTGAAAAGGCAATGTATGGAAAGTCAATTAATTTTGGTATTTACATTTAACAGCACTCAGCACCGGGTTATTTGCTGATACTTAGAAGATTGCAGATTTTAAAAATGCTTTGTAATAACCTCTGTGATTGAGTTGCAGTTCTGCAAGCTCTAATTGACACTTGCACCTAGGAGTGCAAAGTGTTTCCTCAGCATTAATTCCCTTGGCATTTAATTAATTTATGGAAAATGAAGCCTCAGGTTCATAGAGTTGAAGTGCATCTAGAAAATATGTTAATCTATTTTTACACTGAATTGGTATACATCCTTTCTAAAAAGTATGCCCCAGTTGCTGAGTCAGGCTGTGACTGTCATCATTGTTTAAAGAGAATAGTCAGCAAATGACAGGTGTCTCTTCACACAGAGGATAAGCAAACAACCTATTAAGATACCAGTGTTCCCTGCATCACAGAGATGTTACATAGTTCACACACTAAATGCAAAAGGAAATGAAACTTGTTCTGCCAGTTACTAGGCAGGATATGTGTTAGTATACATATTTGTGTACTGATGTTTAAATACAAAGCCTCTTAGCACAGTGCTGACAGCTCAGAGTAGCTTTCATCTCTGCAATCACCTGTGACACCGCTGGAATCATCCTATGCCTTGAGATCCAGTGTATCTGGTGGGGTGTATCCTTGGTCAAAGATCAAATCAGAAACAGTGTTGATTTCACAACAGCTAGTACATAACCCATAAAGCATTCTATACTTAAGTTTTCTAAACTTATTTTTCTTAATTTAGCTTTGTTAGGTAACTTTATGCATTTCAGATTTATTTTCAAAAGAAAACGTCTTTTAAGTTAAAATTGAGGATTCCATAAGCATACTGTATTTACATTATCTATACCCCTTCTTTTCCCCCTTCTCCAGTGTCCCCCAACTCCCTCCCAAATTCCTGACATAATTTCTTTAATTATACATATACGTGCACATGTACATGTGTGTGTGCATGCATGCATGCTTTCATGTGTGAACACATGTGCACACGTGTGTGTATGCATGCGCGCATGCATGCATGGTTGCATATATGTGCTCACGTGTGTGTGTGTGTGTGCATGTGTGTGTGTATGTTACATATAGTCTACTGTACTCACGTAGTGTTGCCCATGTGTACTTATGTAGAGCTGACTACTTGGGATGGATAATCTATCAGGGGACTCTGACCTGTGGAAGACTGTTTCTCCTTCTCTCAGCAGCCACTGTGACTCCTCATCTACGTGTTGGACCACACGAAATTTCCTCATCCACGCTGGCACACCATCTAATGGTGGTGTACTGAAGGTCTTGTTTAGGTAATCATATTTTTAAGATTTCATGAGTAAGGCTTCCCTGTCATTTTTACAGGTCATTCTTTCACAGTCAATGCCCTGGTCCTCTGGCTTTTAGTATCTTTTCATATAAGTAAGAACAAAATTAAGTACCCAAACCCCTGTATTTATGCATAACTATATTCATATATTAGTTGATGTGTATTAGTGATTAAATGTTACACTTTAACTTTACTAAAAAAAAAATCGTGACAAGTTCACACTGGAAGCATCTAATATTTGGCATTTTTGTTCAACTTGATGTTCCTTTTCACAAAACAAAACAAAGTAAAATAAAAACCAAAACCAACCAACTAAAACAAAACAAAAACCTTAGAATGCACCTTGAAGACTAATTGAAAAAATTCTCTCCTTTTGGGTTTAAAAAAGACGACCTTGTATTTCATGATAATTCACTTTTAGAATTCAAGAGTAAAACTCACAATGAAAAAAATCATCAAACCACAGAAAAAGCCCTTGGACTTCTACGGGATGCAGCTGTAAGATGTCCTCTCTTTACATCTCAGTTTTCATATCTGTAATGCAGGAAAAGCCATCTTTCCAGACTGTTGCTAAAATTATACCTACTGATCATTTCAAAGTAGTTAGCAAGAACTCAGTAAATGTAGGGCTAACAAATTAGAAGTTGGAATCAAAACCTGTTAATGAGGTGTTTCTAAAGTTTAATGTCTGTATGAACTACCTGGGGACCTTATTAAAATACAGACTGAAATTCTATTGTTCTGAGATAGGGGCTCAAGAGCCTGTATTTTAACAAGATTTCAGGCAGTGCTCACATGGCTGACTCCTTAACCGAGTCCGAGTATCAGAAGGTCTAATGTACCTTAAAGCGGGAACCAGCATCCACGTGCTGTGGGAAAGAGTAGGAATAGCAGGCTTTGGCAAAATATATCTGCAATGATATAAGCTTTTGTAATTAAAAAAATGAAAAGGGCAGTAGAGACTCTCTGTTTACAGTTGCCATGGCTAGCTATACCATCTTATAATACATTAGTAGGAAATCGGTATTAATATCAGTGATAATGCTTTACCTAAGTTATTTAGAATTAAAAAAATAATTACAGAACTGTCTATGTTTATGGGCATGGCTTATGGACTGAATTTTGTAATTTTGGTCTTGCCATACTCTTATATCTTTGTGTGTTGTTTTTTTTCTTTTGTTTCCTGATTTATTTTTGGCTGTTTGTTTTGTTTTATTTTGTTCTATGATTATGGGAATAGAACCTAAGGACTTCTGAGGCAAGCACGGATGCTGAGTTATATGTCAGCCTTTGAAACCGCCCTTTCTTTTTTTCTCTCCTATCTCTTCTTTTTGCCTTAAGCCAACCAAAAAATATAACAAAATTAGATAATAAAATATTCAAAAATATACGATGCTATTAATTTGAATATCTACACAGGCCGCCAGCATTAACTCAAAGATAAACCTATTCATTTTTAAATTTAATTTGTGTGTGTGTGATATGTGGCTGTATGTATTTCAATATGTGCATGTATGTGTGTGTGTGTGCAGGTGTGTATATGTATATAAGTCTGTGTGTCTGTGTGCATGCATGTGTGTGTGTGTGTGTGAAATATGCGTGCAGGTATGCCTGTTCCATGGCTCATGTAGGGAATCAGAGAATAACTTCCAGAAGTCAGTTCTCTCCTTTCATGCTGTGATCCAGTGTTGAATTCACTTCTTCACTACAAGTGCTCTACCCATTGAGCCACCCAGCTGGCCTTTCACCCGATTTGTATAAGTACAATAATGACCAGCAACACAGTAAGATTTAAAACAGCTAAAGCAAATTTATGACAATAGCACCAAATTCTCTAGTGAGACATCAATAAGAAATGACTGTAACCTAGAACATCATTCACTTCTGACATTATGGAACCTGAGTAACATGCAGAAGGTTTGAACATTCCCTTGTTTTAGAAAAACCTTCTTTTGTTGCGTTCTATACCAGTGCTTTCCTAACTTTCCACCTAAGTCTCTGGCTCTAATTCTTTAATTTATTTACAGTAATTGTCATCTTTACATGACCACATACTGTTGTTTTTCCCAGGCCTCTGACACTGCCCTCTTTCTATTTGTAATTTGTTTTCTAATTATTTAAAAATATACAAACAAAAGCATCCATCTCTACTACCTCTAAAATTTACCTCATGGCCAGTGCCCTGTCTTGAGCACCACACTATAATACTGATTGATGGTTGGCTTTGCTATCTGTCTTACAGTTATGATGCAGTCATTATTAAACTGCGTAAGAATGGAGACTTGGGCTATGCTTCTCCTCGGCTAATAGCACCTCTTCTGGCAGAAGTTATCCAATCCTTGAAACAATCTTCATGTCTATTTCCCCATCCTCTCTACCTCAAACCCACAGTCAAATGCTATAAATCTCCTTCCTTAATTCTTGTGTTCTTGGTAGTTTTAATAGTATGCAACACCTTCAAACATATGCTACCATTCAGGGCTATGCTTATTTCCAGGAAGGTAGTACTGTAACCCTTTTTCCATCATTCTGTTTGAAGCGCTCTTGGAAGACTGGTTTGGTATTTACCTTCATCAGTAAATAGCACACCTAGTTTTCCATTTTAGATGGTTAGATTTGACTGTCATCGACACTCATTCACATCAGCTCACTTATTCCCTCCTCAGCATCCCTCATATATAGGTATAATGGCTATTCCTAGTCGTTAACTTGACTATATCTGGGATGAAATAGAATCCAGAATCAGAGGGCTCACCTGTGATCCAGATCTTGAAGCTGGAAGACACAAGTTTCTGACCTGGATCTTGGCATGGAAATCTTGAGGCAATAAAAAGCTTAGGACCAGGCAGGGTAGTATAAGCCTTTAATCCCAGGAGACTGAGACAAGATCTTTGAGTTCAAGGTCAGCCTGGGACAAAGCAAATCCCAGATCCGGGTGTGGTAGTACACACCTTTAATTTGGGCTACACCTTCTGCTGGAGAGTACAGAAGGGCATTGGATAGAGGAAGATTCATTCTTCATGGCCTGCTTGCACTTACTCACCAGCACATCTGTTGGAACCTACTTCTACATAAGACAACTAGCTTCGTGGGGCTGAGCAACTACTAGATTCTTGCAGCTGACAGTTGCTGGGTTAGTTGGACTACAGACTGTAAATCATCACAATGAACTCCCTCAATATAGAAAGACATTCCATAAGTTCTGTGACTCTAGACAACTCTAACTAATACAATTGATTATTTCTAATTTTGGCTAAACCACTATTCAGTATTTTTCACATCATTATAACTACTCATACACAGCAACATCTGATAGAGAATTATATTTATATTTTCCTATTTAAGGTTCATAAGATTCATTCAGTAAGCACTCAATAAAACCTCACCCATAGTTACTTTCAAAACGTGCATGTATATTACATGTTTGATGGATAGAATTTTCTTAATTCCTACTACTTTCTGACTGAACCCAACCCTGAATGGCTGCTCTATCAGGTTAGTGCCCCGCTGCCGCCCTGATGCTCCTGTCAGCAGCATCCTATCTCATAATTTT
Source organism: Arvicanthis niloticus (assembly GCF_011762505.2). Classification (NCBI taxonomy): domain Eukaryota; kingdom Metazoa; phylum Chordata; class Mammalia; order Rodentia; family Muridae; genus Arvicanthis; species Arvicanthis niloticus. The sequence continues at coordinate 3,587,033 of NC_047678.1, read as the reverse complement.
TTCAGTTGTTAGAATCTAATACTTTTTATTTTCTTGCATTTGCTAATTCATTTATCAGAAATTAACATGCAGCAGCATCCAAGAAGATTGCCTGGCTGGTATCTTTTTAATTGTTTGTGTGGTTTTCTGTTTTGAATACATCTCAACCACAATTTGTCCTCCCTCCATCCTTCCCACTCTCCCCAACCCCACCTCCCCTCTCTCCCACATCCATTCCTCCTTTTCAGAAATGAACAGGTCTCCAAGGCCTCCACCTACCAAATACAGCATAACAAGCTCGATTAGACCACACACAAACCCTCATATCAAGGCTGGGTGAGGCATCCCAGCAGGTAAAAAAGTGTCTAAGAGCAGATAAAACTGTAGGGAACACCACAGCTCCCACTGTTCGTGGTGTAGGAGGTATCTTTTAGGACAATGAGACACAGAATGTCTGAAAATCTATTCAAAGTAACACTAAAGGCAGAAACAAAGCAAGATTGAAAACAAACAGTAAAAATCAGAATTGTGGATGCTTCCATGGTTCTAAATTCTTCCATTATAGTATTTGAAAAATCTGATTTGTTTATAATCCTCACATTTTTTTCTTGAAAACTCTGGTTGGATTTTGTTTTTCCTTTTCTATTTGGAAGTACACAGGAATTTGATTTCTCTTTGTTTTAGTATTGTGGAGTTTCACAATGATGGCCTAATATAAAATCTATTCTCATGAAAGTACTAGATACTTAGTAGGTTTTCAGGATAGAATTGCACATTGTCAATTTTGAAAATATCTTAAAATATTTTCTACCATTATTCCCCCACCTGCTCATTATTTTTCTCAGCTTGCTCTCTCTGGAAATTCTACAGTCCACACACTGCTGCACAGGTAGACTCTGATTCTTTTTCTGTTCTATGTATTCTCCTTTCCTTTTCTTGTACTTCCTAGGAGTTTTTCTTAGCTGACCTTCTAACTTTTTAATTTGTGTATTTTAATCACTATGTTCTTACCTTTTAAAAGGTCTTTTCCATTTCCTGAAAAAAATGAAGAACCTTATTCTTTTTTAGTGAGTGTGAAGCATGTTTTTAATCTTTCTGAGAATATCAAATTGTATGCATATTTATACATTTTAATTTTCCAGATTTTCCTGTTTTCTGTTTGGTTCTCTCACATTGTTTTCAAGATCAATTTTTCCTATTAGAATCCTACTTCAGAAATTTAAAATACTGAATTATATAATAACATTTAAGATCAAATATTAAAGGTCAATTAGGAAGTCTTGTTTTGTTTATAAGTCTGATGTAATATAACCTCTCTCCTTTTCTGAATCATCTGAAGTAGAGCACACATGGCTTCCCTCTTGGGACAGCTCCTACTTGCTGTATGAGGAGCTATCCTGTACCACTTCTCTCCGTCTAACCAACAATATTGATAATGCTCAAAGTGAGGATTTGAATCCAAAAATAATCCCATCACCTATCACTTTAACTCCAAAACACTTTGCAAAAATTATCCAGTTAAGCCATGTTGTACTTGAATTTTCAAGAGAAAAAAAATAGCTCAAATGTCCTTAAATGTTAACAAAATGCACTGAAACATATGACTGGAAATCTATAAATTTTGTAGGCTTCAGGGTTGACTTAACCTAGTTCTTGATAAAAATGTATGTTATTCCCTGGGTTTTATTCTCCTTCACATGGCAGTTTAACCCATCAGATATAGGAAGATGACTGTAAGATCCCAGCTTTACTTCACCACAGGAGAGAGCAACATGAAAAAGGCAGGACCTACTTCTCTGTATAACCAAAGAGCAAGATGAAATCACCAGAAAGCTAGAGGAAGCCCCCCGGGCCTCAGCCAAGGATGGTGTTAGCACTAACAAGCTCACAGAACTATGGAAAAGACACATGGCTATGTGTAGACATGTGTATCCATTTTAATAAATCTAAAGAACTACATTGGAAAATAAATACTATGTAGGTGGAGTAGATAGAAAATAAAATGTCTTCCAAAAAGATATCCACATTAAGTCCCAGGAACTTGGGATTAATACTACCTTAAGAGGGAAAATTGTCTTTACAGCAGTGATTAATTTAGTGACCTAGAGATGAAGAGCTATGAGTTATGTGGAGACAAGTTTTCATTTATTTTCACCTATAAAACTTCAAGAGAATTCAAAATACATTTCACAAAAATGTTAAAACAGAAGGGAGATTGTTTTAATTTAGATACAATGATAAACATAATTTATGTTAAGTTTGAAAGGACATTATGAGCCTGGGCATGCAATTATAAAGTTTCCAAGCTACAGTTACTTACAGCCAATAAAGAAAGCAAGGTGATTCTACATTGGACAACAGAGTAGGACATTTTCTTTTCTTTTCTGCTATCTATAAATATGAATATCTGTACCACTTACCAAAGCAAACTGCAAATATTCCCCTTATGAAATTGAGAGAAACATTACTAAGGTGTTTGTTTCTCAGAGAATATATTTTAGCCCATAAATATAAGACAGCTTGTTTCATCTGCATTTAGGAAAAATGCACAACTAATTTGTAAAACTAAAATGGAAATATGATACAGTCAACAGAAGAATTTGTTATCATATACTTAGATCTGAGACCCAGTCTTTTCATTACGAGTTAATTGAGTACTTTGAATGAGACTTTTAACTTGTCTGACCTCTGTTTGTACATCTATAAACTGAGGACAGCACTAATAACCATTACATGGTTCTGAGCTGTGGTCAGAACAGATAATAGACTCTCAGTGTGAGTGCTTTTGAAGCTGTAAGGTAGATTATGAATCCAGACTGCTAGTAATTAACTTAGAGATACTGAGATGTTCTGAAACTAAATTGAATACAGTGCTGTTCTGGATGTTTCTTCTTCATCAACCTGAACACTGGAAGCTGAAATTGTTGCAAAAAAACAAAACAAACAAAAAAATACCCCTAAAACTACTGTGTTTGCATACTGATGCAGTTTACAAAATGAGCACATAGATTGTACCTTATGACACAAATGTTTTAATAAATAAGTATGATATTTACTGAAAACTCCAAAAACTAATCCTGCATTTAGCATTGGCTTCATGCATAAGTGGAAATGGGTCATGGAACCTGTGGTTCTCTGAATTAAAATGGTCTACACAGGTCAATATTTCGAAAGCTTAGTCATTATGGACACTAAGGGAAACATTAGGTCTGGTCTTGTAGGGGTTATGCCTAGATTAGGTGTTGAGAGTAGGTATGACCTCATTGGAGGTGATATGTCTCTAGGAGTAGACTTTGAGCATTCAAACGCCCATACAAGGCCCAATATCTACCCCTCCTCTCTCTCCTCCTCTTGCCTTCCTACCCCTAACTTGCTACAGGTGGATAAGGATGTACCTCTCAGCTAATTCTCCAGAACAAGGTCTGTCACTATGATCCCTGTCATGATAATAAAGGGACTTTATTCAATGCTTTCTTTTATAAGAGCTGCCTTGGTCATGGTGTGTCTTCAGAGCAACAAAAGAGTGACTAAGACAGAATCTTAAATTCCACTTTTTTTTTTTTCCTGAGAAATAATATAAAACGAAGCCAACTTAGTCTAGTTTTTTTTTTTTTTTTTTAATCCTTCCGGCACACTCTAAACACACTGATAAATGCCTATGACAGAGCAAAAATGATAGAGGATAGCAAAGGCTTTGAGAAGGAACAAACACATGAGAACAAAAGCCGAGGCATTACTTCAATGACGCCTTGCCTCATAGTAAGGAACTGCATAACCAATGCTACTGCCTGCACAGTCAAGCTAATTAATAGGTTACTTGCTTCACTGGTCAACATGATTATGACAAAAATTAATTTTAAGATATAACTATGACACACAGATCTGATTTCATGAAGAATAATTCAGATTTATCCACAAATTGCTTAAAGTTAGTCTGAGCAAATATCAAATATCACTTTGATTCCAGCACAGAAACAAAAAAAGAATTAGTGTGCCTGAGCTTGTGCATGCATGTGCACAAACACACACACACACACACATACATACATACACTCACACACACACACACACACATACATACATACACTCACACACACACACACACACACAAAACAAACAAACAAATAATAAAAACAGCCCTCTCTGAGGAAATCAAGAACTATAAAATTTCAGATCTGAGCCATCACATGTCGGAAATTTCCAGGAAGAGACCAGTGAAAACAGTCAGTGAAACGGACACTCAGATAGTTAATTCATAGTAGAGTTCCATAATTAAAATTGAAGAAAAGAAATTTGATGAACTACTACTAGTCACTGCAAGCTGCAGCTGTGGCAGATTAGTGAGTGTTTTCGTGCACAACATGTAATTATGTGACAAATGCAAGCATCCGAGGAATGTCTGTACCATGTCAGTAAGACATGTTGCTAGAGAAGGAACTCAGAATCCTCACATGTACAGGGGAATGGGAGACATAAGTGACCTTGTATTTTTATCCTATTTTCAGTAAAAAGGGGTCCTCATCAGGAGTCTGGAGACAGTCAATCCAGCAATGAAGAGGACTTGCTTCTCTGCAGGGGATGCAGTCCGTCCCCTCATCCACACGGAGGCTGACACTGTAATTTCCCCTCCAGATGACTCAATGCATTCTTTCCTCTTCACTCATAGCATCTACATACATAGGTAAAACAGTCCTACAGATAAGATTAAAAAATCAACTTTTTTTTTTTTTTATTTTTAAAGGAGAGAATCCTCATGGTGATACTAGTGACTTCAGGCAGAAAACACTGGGAGATGGGACATGGAGGGGAAAAGGGGAACACGATCAGGTACTGGCAGGGGAGAAACAGAAGTGAAGCCCTGAGGGCCAGCTGAAAGAATGGAAACAGACAACCATGGGACTTTCTAGAATGTACCAGAGACCTGGGAGGTGAGAGAATCTCAGGATTCAAAGGGAGGGACCTTAGATGAAATGACATACAGTAGGGAGAGGGAACTTGTAGAGTCCATCTCCAGTAGAAAGACAGGGCATCAAGTGGAGGGATGGAGTTGCCATCCCACAGTCAAAAATTGTGACCAGAATTGTTCTTGTCTAAAAGAACTGCGGGGAGAAAAATGGAGAAGACACTGTGTTGTAGTAATTATTTTAAAAAGTGGCTGCTGGTTAAGCCAACTGGCTAAGCTGCAGCATCTCTGCCTAGCTCAGCCACGTAGCCAGAGGCCACGTGTGTGCCGCAGCTAGAAACGGCCAGCTAAAGACATCAGCCTTGCCACCCACAAGACGCCAGCGTGGGAGATGGTTCTGCCAATCTTCCATGCTGTCTCTGCAAGGCTGGGCAGTGCCTGGACCATCTCACCAACCACACAGGCTCAGTACAGATGAGACTCTAATGCTTAGATTATCCAAAGGCTTATATATTTAGTAATGATCAATGACAAGATACCCTTACAATCAGAGGTGTAACCCAATACCCAACCTAGATACACCAACTAACCTTTGAACTGTTACAGACAAAGCCTCCATATACCCTCTCTCATTCGGTCTCTTCCTTAGCTCCTCCTCTTTCATTTTCCTCTTCCTCTCCTTTCTCCTCCTCTTCCTCTCTTTACTCCTCCCACCTTACTCCTCCTACAACCCTGAAGGAAAGAAGGTTCAGTGACCAGCTCAAATTAGGATCCAGCTCAAGGGGAGTCTCCAAGGCCTGACACTATTACTGCTGCTATGGCATGCTTACAGATAGGAGCCTAACATTGTTGTCCTCTGAGAGGCCCAACAAACACCTGAGAGAGTCAGATGCAGATACTTATATCCAACCAATGGACAGAAGCTGGGGACCCCATGATTGAATCAGGAAAAAACTAGAAGAAGATGAAGAGGAGGGTGACCCTGTAGGAAGACCAGCAGTCTCAACTAACCCAGATCCCTGAGATTAACCAACCAGGCAGCACACATCAGTTGATATGAGGCCCCCAACACATATACAGCAGAGGACTGCCTGGTCTGGCCTCAGTGAGTGAAGATGCACCTAACCCTCTAGACACTTGAGGCCCCAAGGAGTAGGGAGGTCTGATGGAGTGGGATTAGGAGGCTGGGTGTGGGGATTTGGAGACAGGGGTGGGGTGAGGGTGGGGGTGGGGGTAGAGGATGTGAGGAATGGTATGAGGAACAGTTGAAGGGTAGACTAGCAGGGGGCATAATGACTGAACTGTAAAAAATTGATTAAAGAATCATAATAAAAATAATTTTTAAAAAGAAAAGGATAGAGATGAAATTTATACTTAGTGTTTATATGATGGTCAAATGGCATGCTATTTTCTCAGTGAAAATTTCCAACAATCCTATGATGTACTCAAAGTTTTCGGTTCTATTTTACAGACATGCAAGTTAGGTAACTTATTCAGATCACAACTTGTAACTAAGACTTTAGTTTTACTAATTTAAGCTGTAGATCTGTGTTTAACACACCAGTTTGGGGTTTTGTTGTTATTTTTGAGATTTCGTTCCTTTCTAATGTAGGCACTCACCCTTACATTTTCTTTTTCTAACAGCTTTTTGTTGGAAATCCATGCATATTGGTAAATTTTCATTCCCCATGAAATACTTTTTAAATTTCTTTTTGCTTTTCTATTTGCTGCTTGTGATTGCTAAATGGGTTACGTTTCTACATTCTTATAAATTCTCTCATTTTTACTTATTTTTATTCAATTCTAGCTTAATACGCTGTTGTCAGAAAAGATACACTGAATGATTTAAAAACCTTCACAATCACCAAGGCTTGTTCTATGACTCATTTAGGATTTATTCTGGAGGACCCTAGTAAGTGTGCTTGAAAAGAAACAAGCATTCTTCTTCTTCTGTTGAGGGGAGAGCTCTGTCAACGCCAGCTAAAACCATTTGGCCGATGCTGTTGCTCAAGTAGAACGGTTGCATTATTGACTTTCTCTCCAAATGTGCTATCCATTACTGTAAGTGAAGCATTAAAGTCATACTAAAGAACAAAGTCCCAGATTAACCAAGGGGATGCAATAGCAAAGATTAGAACATAGCAAAAGGAAAAGGAAAGAAGAACAACAGAAATACTTTAAAAGATAATATGGATATAAATTTTATATGATGGAGAAATGATCAAATCTTAAAACAAAGACGTGAAGAAAAATTAAAGAATACAAGGAGACACAACCGGATGTCTAGGGCATAAAATGAATATTAAGATACTATTATATAACACTCTTAACAACTGAGCAACAAAAATAAATGGATGAACTCTTAGAAAATCAAACTTAAACAATACTGAATGAAAAAGAAAAAAAGTATACACAGACTAATACAAAACAGGGTAGGCAATAATATTGAATAAAAATCTTTTCCACAATCCCCTCCTATTTTTATAAATTTGAATATAAAGATGAATTCTATTAAAAAAAATCAAAGACTCAAAACTAGTTCTTCTTGAGCTCTTTCTAATAATAGAAAACAATTTCAAAATATATCTAACTTTTATCATAGGTTACCAAAAACATGAGAGACACTTTATGGAAAAAAAAAAGTTACTAAGATAGTTTCTTTGAAGTTATTTAAGAAAGTCTTTAATGGAATGCAAGCCAATTCAACAAAATAATTAAATGATCAAACATCATGTTCACTTAAAATGAATCCCAAAGATACAGGGAATGTTCCATTTGTGACAGCCAATTAACATGATACAACACATTACGGCAGGGGGGCAACCTTAACATTATGGGAAAAGCATTTAATACATGAATAAAACAAAAAAGGTTGTCATGCCAGTGAAATAAAGGATATGTACAAAATCGTACAGCTAAAATAATCAATCAATAAACTTCAAAATATTTTCAAAAAGGTAGTGACGCTTAGTCTTCCCATTGTTTTCACCACGTTGTTTTGGATCTAGTCAGACTAACTAAAAAAAGAAAAGAAAAGAAACGTGGGAGGGAAGGGAAGGGAAGGAGGGAGCGGGCCTCTCCATCTCAGCTTCTGTCTGTATCCCATCATGCTCTAGGCCCCCTACTTTTGTTTTGACTTTCCAGTTGCTATGACATAAACAGGCTGAGGAAAAAAAGGTATCTTACAATTTCATGGAGTATATCATTAACTCTAAGTATGGATTGGCTTTGCTTATAGATTATAAATTAGAAAAAGGTATATTAATGAAAACATCTACTCCAGAGACAATTTTCTTAATCTTAGACCTTACATGAATAAGAATTCTGTAGGATCCCAATGTTTTCAAGGGACATATAGATCAAATATTCTGAACATGTTCCATTTTCTTTTATTGTTGCTACTAAGGAATGAGTAGATTTAGAAGCCAGTGTCCATGTCTGTAATATCTCTCTAGGAAGCTCTGGAGAAGGAGACAGAAATTTGGAAGATGTTCTAATATATTCTTTTTTCTACAGATGGGTAGTTGTGTACAAAGTCTTCCCTACCATGTGTCCTTGGCCATTGGGATATCTTTGGTCCATGGACTTTAAGAAAGAAACAACTTTTTTTCTTTTTTTTTTTCTACACAAGGGCCTGGTCTAAGTGGCCTCTGATAGGAAATATGTAGTAACCAACAGGGTAGAAAGTTTCCAGAGCCAAAGGTGATCTTGGCATGGATTGAGAGTTAGATTATTTCTCAATGTTATGAATTCAGTGTTTCCTAAGTACTTCACAGTTCCTGCCATTACTGTCAATAAAGGAAGCATAGTTAGGAAAGCCTCCAGTGGCCACAGAGAGGCCCACCAGGCAAAGCAGAAACCACTCATTGTTGGGGCCAGGAAAACAAGGAAGAATTAAACACAGAGACCCTGAAGTCAGACTACCATGTTCTAAGTACCTGTGGGGATTAGATTTGGTATTGGCTTCATATCTTTGAATAGAAGTATGTAGTATCTAATTTAACTGTCTCTGGTCCTGCTTTTCCACTTCAGATACCATGCCTTTGGTCTGCCACTGGCCTGGTCCCTGGGGCCAAGCAATCTCCAAAAAGGCAGATGATACTGTTGGTAGCTAAAAGTGTCCTTACAGAATCTCCATTTTTCTCCCAAATAGATATTCCTGCTCCACCAAGGGCAGCTTTACATATCTCTTCTTGAAGATCTACATTCTCTGTGACTGCCATTACAGGTGCTACTTGTTACAACTTTGAACCCTTGTCGTGATGGTTGTATAGTGAGATCTAATACGGAAGGTAAGATGAATAGCCAGTTTCTGTTGAACAATCAGCAGAATAGTTGGCAAATATCAGTGGCCCGAATGGAGAGGCCCAGCACATGTCTGAAACCTTGCTGGTCAAATCTAAAAGTACCCATAGCCTGCATGTAACTTGTTTCAGTTGGGTGGCATTAGACTCTGGGTCAAGTCACAAGTATCTCCTGAAAGGCCTACAGCCTGTTCATCTGGGGACCAGATGATGGGCACCAGAGGCAAGCCTGGGAGGGAGGGCCAAGTCTGCCCATCAGCTGTGGCTAATAAAAAGATAAATAAACCACTCATAAGGCTTTTGAAACACTAGGAAGAATTAGAATGACATCCTCAGACACTCAAAGAAACAAACAAAGAGATAACAACAATAATAACAACAAAAACACATGACTTTATTTCTTTTTCACAAGAGTCACAAAGAAAATAACTCTTCATTAGGACACTGCAATTATATTTCTATTGTATTTTTAAGTCTGACTTTAAATAGATAATATTTAATGATATACAACCTTCTTTGATTGCTATTATAGGAATAGAAAATGTCATGAAATCACGATTTCACAGTAACTGTTAAATCCTATATATTTTTAAATTGATGTAAATTACTATTCCTTTTTATTGACACCAGGTATTGAACTCAATAAGGGGCTAGTCTTTAGATGTGATGAAGAGAGAAAACTTTCTTGAACCTCTCTAATGAGTTCTAATCAATATAAAATTCCTAAATCCATCCTTCTTAGACCTTGCTGATAATATCTTGGGGAGGATGAACAACAGTGACTGCCATTTTGAGGTACTCACTAAATACGGGCATGTAAGCAGATTTGTCTCAAGTTCAAGAGAACCCTGAAGACAAGATCATCAACTGGTCTCAGTGGTACAAGAGATGAGGAGGAAGAGATGATAAATTTTGTCTAGCTGCAATGTCTTAACCAGTAAGAAAGTATAAACAAAACTTAAAATGATGGGTCCTTTCAATAGCTCAAAGGTTCATAGTGCCAAATATTATAATGTCTCTAATCTATATAAGATGTTCCATAGACAACTTTTCTTTACTAATTAATTATCTATCCTTGATAAGAAAAAATAATGCCCAGATAGAAGACATCAGATCTCAGCATAGAATAGCACTTACTTACAGCCAACCGAGATGGACCCATTATTGTTTTAATGATGACCAAATATCTAGAAGCCATATGGGAAGGACGTCTTAGCTATTCTAGCCATTTTAACAGCTCTCAAAGAGCCTGAAATCCCAGGTTCATCATCTAGAGATCAGCCATACAGGCCAAAAACAGTAAGATTGTATCAAAAGATACTTTTGAGCCTATCAAGATTTTTCCAGTGGACTTTGCTTTGAACATTTAAACCAGACTGCTCCCTGTTTCCCTGCCTAGGACTTGTACTGTTAATAACTTTTGCTTTTACTTTTTCCCTCACATCCCTTTCCAGACACTAAGCTTGAGGAATTTTATCAAAGAAGTAACAGGAGCATTAGTGATGATATGGAAAGAATTGCAACTTTTTGAGCAACAGCAAATAAACAAAAGCAAGAGAAAACCAAAAGGGTAAAAAGTCAAAGTGCAACTTTTTAAAGAGCAAAACAATGTAGCAGGACATTTTTCTGCTACATTGTATTTGCAGTGGAGTTGTGTGACTGGACAGTAGAAGGGGTAGGCGGAGTGAGGAGTTTGGAGGAGAAAGGAAGAGGGAGAGGAAGCAACATGGAGGAAGAATCATGGTTCTCTTGCAGTATGGGGTAGCAATTTCTATCAAAAAATTAGATATTGGGTAAGGATTCTAATTGGTTTGGCATCTTGTGTGTTGAGCATTCCCAAATATATAAATACATTGGATAATCTTTAAGCATTATGAATCTTCATTCTACCAGGAACTGCGAGCATGGTGGGTACTGTCTGGGGCTTAGCAGAGAACCATGAGGGTGATGGGATTGGCCCAAGATCCATGCTTTGGGGCATGGTCACTACGGAGCTGACTAGCAGAGACAGCGGTCATGTTAACATCTCATGGGTGCCAGGGCTGGCGCTTCTAGCTAGCTGGAGGCACAGTCAGAGCAGGAACATGGAAGCTGCCAGGGAACAAGCTGGACTGAGCTCCGTTTTATGAATATCTCCCATTACAAAAGAATTCAAACTAGGGGCAGCAGAGGCTTGAGGCAGAAGCATCTTAAATAGAATAGGAAGAGAATTACACAAATGAATCAGGCCCAGTTATAGACGCTCAGCCACAAATGTGAATGAACCACCAATATCTCCACCAATAGGAATGTTCATAAAAATGAATTAAATATTAGGTCATAAGTAGAGAGAATATATTACTTACCCGGTTTATACTGTTGTTCCCTAAAATAGCCTGGAGTAGAGTCTTTTCAAATTCTTCTAACTTCTTAGAACATCTTTTAAAAATATGATTTGATAAATTAAAATCACTGGCCAGTCTGGCTAATGTACCAATAGCCTCTGTCCAAAAGCTTGAGAAAGGGAGTTTGAGATTCTGGTAAAATGTGATCAGACCATCTAACAACTGTGAAACTGAATCAGAAACTGTTGAAGAGTCTTTTTCAAAGTGGGTTAAGTATACTTTCAGATTACTAGACTCTGCCCATTTCTTCAGTTCCAGCAGATGTTGAAAGAACTGCATGTGAGAAGATAGAGGATTTTCCAGGGTAGTGCATGGCTTTTTCTCAAGAGGCAGTGGGAGACGGAGTGGAGGATTGATGCTTTCCACAAAATTCTGGGATAATTCTGCAGGTTCACTTCTTTGCTCATTTGATAAAACACATCCAGAGTCATCCATCAAAGTCAATGTATTTTCAGAACTTGGTGGTTCCTGATCTGACAACATGGGGAGCACATCGTGTCCTGAAACAAAAAGCAACAGAAGGATTATCTTCCTGCAGCTAAAGGTCTTAGGAACTAGACAATGATTGTGATCTAAATGAAAATACTTCATAAAACGTCCAAGTGTGTATAAACATTTAGCAAACTGTAGAAACTGCAGAGAGGCAAAAAACAGAAATTGCTTAGTTTGGCTAAAAAAAAATAGTTTTTATATTTTCAGATGGTAACTCTCATTCATCTACAAGTATGCTTCCAGAAAGTCAGTCACTCCAAGCTTTCTCCTCCATGCAGAACAGAAATAGTTTTTTTTTAAAGACTCGTTTCATTTTTAATTATCTGTATGTATATGTGTCTGTACAACTCAGTGCAGTGTGCAGAGGCCACACATGGACAAGAGAGCCCTCTGGCTGAAGTTACAGGTGGTTGTGGGGCTCGTGCTGTGGACTCCAGACACTTTGCAAGAGCAGCAAGTGCTCCTAAGCACTGAGCGTCTCCTCATCCCTAACCAGCAGAGTTCTGAAAGCGGTAACCGCTACCCATGTGTTTGCCAGTACAGAGCAGTACTCAAACTGACCATGGGTTATCCTGGCTGCTTCCTTTTAACAGCCTTAGCCAAGTGTCAAGGGCACACATGTCGAAGATGACAATATCCAAAAGTAGACACAGGGAAGACTCTCCTCACAGTGCACGGGGATCGTAGTGAAGTGTGACGTGGTACATATTACAGTATTAAAGTCATATTATCAAACTGAATGAAAGAATGATAAAATTAATTATATACAAAATAGTTTCAAAGCAATGCTAGAGGATATATTGCTATGACCTCCCAATTTGCTAACAAAAAATATAAACTCAAATTGATTTAAAAAAACTGTCAAAAGCTGCATAAGTAAGAGTTATGGCTACCCATGGCTCTCAAGTTGACTGCACCTGGAATTAATTAAAACCCAAGCAGCTGGGCACACCTGTGAGGAATTTTTCAAGGCTGAATTGGAAATCCACCCTAATTCTGGATCACCTAAGGTCATAAGACCCACTCTAAATCTTATGTTTCCATTGGAACTCCTGAATACCCCCACTATAGTATAATGTATCATAGTATGCTATATAATATGTGCAGTTTAGTATACTATGGTATAGTATAGAATAAACTTAACCAATGGATGAAGACCTATGAAAATACATAAGTAAGAAATAAGAGGACACCAGAGTGGTGGTTCTTGAAGGACTCTTTCTTAGGGGTCGCCTAACACCATCTGCATATCAAATATTTGCATTATGACTCATAACAGTAGCAAAATTACAGTTATGAAGTAGCAGTGAAAATAATTTTATGGTTGAGGGTTGCCAGAACATGAAGATCTGTATTAAAAGGTCAGACCATTAGAAAGGTTGAGAAACATGCACTAGAAATATAGTAAGATCTCCTACAATCATAGAGTAGAAGAATAATGTTAAAATGATTATATTAAAGTAATCTTGATTAATGCAATTTCCAATAACATGCGAGTTATTTTCTTTTCAAAATGAAATATAAACAGGGAAGCACAGAAGACTCTAAACTAGTGGTTCTCAACTTGTGGGTCAGAATCCATTTAGGGGTTGAATGATTGCTTACATTCATAACAACATCAAAATTACAGTTACAAAGTAGCAATGAAATAATTTTATGGTTGGGGTCACAATAGAAGAGAAAGTATATTAAAGGGACACAGAAATAGGAAAGTTGGGGAAGATTGGGAACCACTGAAAGCAGTCACATACTCAAGCAGAAAGAGGAATGCTAGAGACATCTCACTCACTTTTTCAACCTATACTTCAGACAGAATAGCGACACTAAATGGCAGTGATTCAAAATGAGACATGTGAAAAGAACAAATGCACTAGCTAGAAGTCCTCACAGTAACATCCAGAGGACTTTACATATGATGTCAAAATATACACTGAAGAAAAGATAGCCTTTCAAACAAATGATGCTGAAATCTAAGTATCTACATAAAGAACACAAAATGAGATCCATATCTCTCACTTGGTATACAAATCAACCCAGACCCCCCCCAAAGTCAGTTACTATAAGAGTTGAAACATTGAAATTATTAAATAAAATCTTAAGAAAACCCGTTTAAGATATAACCATAATCATTGATTCTAAGATCTCAGAAAATAACAGCAAAAATGAGCATGAGATTGTATGAAACTAAAAGGCTTCTGTACAGTAGATGTAACAACAGCACTACAGCCAAAATCGCTGAGTAAACAGAAATCCTTCCGAATGCAAGGACCAGTTCTTAATTTACTATTGTGTTGAAGTACTGAAGATAACTGCTTTCAATTTGATATATATATGATCATCCTAACATGTTTATCAGTAGATTTAATAGAGATGAAATACACAGAAACAAATTGATATTGCACTCTGATGAACATTATATACTTGACAAATATAAACTATTGCTATAAAATACTAGCACGTGAAATTTACAGTAAAATATGTATCTTATACACAAGCACAGAGAATTAGCTCTTAAGTAAAAGCTGTTACAAATACTACTCACATATTCTCTCTACAAATTCTGTGTGTGTGTCTCCTGCAGACTGAGTCCCAGATATATCCTACTTTATTTTGCTGAACCATAGACCTTACATTTTCTGTTTTAAAATTTTAACTTAAATCCATTTCCCATTTTAAAATAGATCTCAAGTATATCCAATAAAATAGAGGTACCTCCCTTTTACATATCCTACCCTAGAAATGTCCACTGCTGGTTCAAAAGATGTGCACATTTTATTTCCATCAAGCATATTCATAGTTAAATCAATTTTTGATGCCTTATCTCACTTATTTCTATATTCCTTACAGCATTCATAAAATCACATCCAGATCTAACTGTTTCAAGGGAACATATCTGTATTCTCTATAAGCCCCATGAAGTTTATGATTATCAAACTGAAGAAGTCTTTATACACAGACATAGAGATAATTTATATCTGTAACAGCTGTTTTCACTAATCCTGTCAGTAGGTATGAGATTATAAACCTAGTGTCTTCTCTTCCCTCTGCCCTACACAAAAAGTGAAACACCCTATTACACTGATTCTACAGTCTCAGCATGTATTAATTATGTTTCCACAAAGAAACACACACAATTTGGTGTGTGGGTGTGTGTGTGAAGAGGATCAATTAAGGAAGCAAGACATCCCAAAGATATTTACTGTGCAAGATGGAGCCCCAGAAAAGCCAACAATGTAAGTTCCAGTCCAAACATGGGTGAGTTGTCGCCCAAAGAACTGATGGCTCAGATTGAGGATACAGGAAAGAAAAGACCCACGTCTCTCCAAATGTCAGGAGGAATGGAGGAAATGCTTCTTACTCGAAGAGATCAGCTTTCTTTTCTGGTCATGCCCTCATCTTACTGGATGAGGCCAACCCAATCTGTTATGCCCAATCAACTGATACAGATCTTCTCACCCCAAGGGGTAGAGTGCTTAGATATCTGAACTGAAACTTAAAATTAATATTCAAGGCATCTTTGTCTAGGTCCTCCTGTAATTACTTCCTTATGTTGGTCCATACCACTGACATCTTTTGAACAGTTTAATGCAACATCCTCCCCTACATGATCAATCAACCTCTAGTTCAGCCCACCACTAAGATACCTTCACTAAAGCACCACCTTTAAAGCCATCTGTTTTGAAGAAATGCTCCAGATACTTCGCTCATTCTCTATTCTATGCTACAGAGTAAACGTCTCCAAGGTCCGCAGTACACAAATTCTACCATTGTTTGCACATCCCAACCTGTTTTTGTAGTTACCTTTGTCTTCACCTCCATTTTGTAGTTGTAACAATAAGCCATATAGTTCATGAAAACATGAGACACTATGCCACATAACTATGAATTTTCATATACAGTTCCCCAGATGAATACTTACTTCAAGTCCACCTTCATATTTTCAGTGAAACTTTCCAACTTTTCTCCATGGTGAGAAAAACCTTATATACACTTTATTACTACCCACCTTAGCCTGCTTTAAATATTAGTGACTTCATACTGAAAGAAGTTTCTGAAGGAAAAGTTTATTTATTTGCACATTTATGCAGCTTGATACCTGCCTCCTATGTGGTTGGTATTTGAATACTTGTTGGAAGAATCACACACACACACACGCACACACACACACACACGCACACACACACACACACACATCATGATTGAATCAGGTAATATCCATTCAAATATACACAGCATAGGCATGTATAATTTAACATTTCCAATTATTAATTGTTGATTGGAAAATCATTAATAATCATTATTTCATTATATACTCATGCATTGACCAATGTAAAAGTTATGTTTATGCCACCTGGTCGTCAAACAGAAAATGTTATTAAAAGCCATTTCATAATTCCATTTTAATACCATTTTGTATTTATAAGAGAATTACATAGTTTCCCCTTTATCCCTCTAAACTTTACCATAATCCCCACTTCTCAAATTTATGTCCTTTTTTAAAATATATATTTATATGTCTATAAATATTTTATATAATATATTGTAATTATTTGTTTATATATAATCTATTTATATGTGTAATTTATTTATATAAAATATACTATACTATATTATATATTGTTATACATAAATAAAATTATAAAAATATATATGTACACACACACACACACACATATATATTTCTAAATACACCCTGCTCAGTCAATGTATTTTTATATTATCTCAATGCTAAGCACTTGGTAAAAGATAATCAATACTTTGAGGACTCCTAACAGCAATATTTCACTTAAAAGCAAGTGTTTGCTTCTTCCTCTAGAAAGATAAATTTTGGTATCTGACAGAACACATGCCAGATGTGCTGACAAAGCAAAGGTTGCAGCGTACTTTGCCCCAGTATAGCAACATATATCACCATTCAAACTCTGAATATACAAAAAAGAGAGAAATACTATATGCACAGAAATAATACCAAATAGAATAATTTCTCTGGACTGAAGTGTCTTTTCTCAACATAAATAAAATGTGTATCTGTGAGCCCACTTTAGCCTAGTCAACATAACACCACAATTCCTTATGGTTTCAAGTGTCCATGCTCTGGGGTTTCCTCATTGTCTCTTTCCTAAGACATCTTCCAGCTCCCCAACAGGAACCTTCTTCAGTGATTCACCAGTTGTACCTGCGACTTTCCCAATCTATTTCACCTTCCTGAGTATCTCCATCATACAGTCCCAATGGCTAATTTTAGCAACAGACTCTCAAATCTATAAATGACAATTGCTCGCAACCTACTGGTCTTCTTTGCTGGCTGCTGGCTATTTTTAAATGCTGGCAGCACTATAACATGTTATTTCTTACAAAATAATCATTAGCATTTTATCAAACATTTAATTTAAAAAAAAAATCACTTTCTGGTTTGACTTATGATACTTAGGTTTAGGATAGATTGTGTAAAATGAAAGATGTACTGGAAAAAATTAATCAAAAACAGTACGATGAACAAATTTTCACAATTGCCCAACATGCTGCTGACTGAGAGTGTGAACATTCATATGGAAATAAATACTCAGACTTTATGAGTGATACATCTCATGAACAAGTGCTTAATAGGAAATAAGTAAGTAAGTAGTTGTTTTGGCTCAGTTTGAAATTACTTAAACCCTTCCTAGAATGGAAGGCATTATGGAAGAACTAGCTTGTCCTAGGTGGAAGGATCATAAAAACAGTTGCTCATATCTAAGTAGACAAAACGCAGAAGTATAAATCTCAAAGCTGACCCTGCAGTGGATTCATGTACTCCCATGGGCACAGCATTGAAGGAGCTACAGCCTCTCACAACAGTGCTGTCAGCTAAGTTTCAGGACTTTAAACACATGAACTGAGGGTAACATTTTTTTTTTAATCCAAGTCACATTCTGGATATTATCTCCACTAGACTTGACCTCTGCACCTAAAACTTGCCAAACCCAAAAGAAAGCAGGGCTTCCCTTATCCTTGACTTCACTATCCTGACATCTATGCTATATCCTTCGGGCTCCAGTGTTTGAAACTTGAGAAGCTACTTTGTGAAATTCAGCCACTAACACATGCTAATCCCGCCTACCTCCCTAGGTCTGTTCAGTCTACTCCCCTTTGAGAACCTTCTCTTGCATTAGGTATTCTGTGTGACTTGCTTTACAGCCTCAGTCACAATTTTCTCAAAGCCATTTTCCTGTCATTCACAATCTCTTTAGATGTCATCTCTTCAGAACTTCTTCTCTAAGTACTCCAAGCAAAGGAGCTTCCAGATCAATCTTTTTTCCCATCTTCCATTTCTGTTCCCTAGCCTGTCACTATCACTTTATGAATATTTCCCACAGGTATCTTTTGTCTTCACCCTTAAGAATATGTGTTCCATAAAAGATTTAGATTTTCCAGGTATATCACTATACCTCTGAGTATGTGATTCTGAGTTGGAGCTAAGTAACACTAAACAAACAAAACCCTTTTTACATTGTCTCTTTTATTTCCATGTTCATGTAAAGAGCAGATACATAAGCAAGTTTCAGCCTCCTGTGCAATTGTTCTGTCTGAATAACTTGTCACCCAGATAACAGAAAGGAATACATTACAGATTACATACTGCTTGCAACATGTATAATATATGTCAAATAAATATGATGTTAATCGTCTGTTTTCATTCTAGAAAACCCTCCCAAAGCTCTTTACTACAAATTGAAAAAGCACATTTTGTCCCGGTGTCATGACTTTTCTTAAGAAGGACACACTCTAGTTTCTCATTATCTTTTACAACACTCTTTTCTACTCTATTGGCCAAAGTCAACTTAAACTGTTTTCCAGTAGATTCTTATAATTATCTTTACATCATTCACTCCTCCTTAAAACACTCCATTACACGAAGCTGTCTAGAAGTAACTACTTCAAACTCTTTATTAAAAAAAAAAAAATCTAGCAGAGTAAAATCTTTCAGCCATTGCAATACTTCCCTAACTTACATCATAAAGGGGATACATTCCAATTGAGCAACCTTGAGACAGGCACTCAGTGTTTCCATGGGGAAGATATCAAACTTGTATCTCGAATAAATATTTCAGGAGTTTCTCTTGTTTATATCACATATACATTTTTTTTTTTATTTCTCAGACACAGAATTAAAGTAAATATATGTCTCAAAATGCACTGCTGTTCTCGGCTCTAAAATTCATTCATTTAGGATGTTTTCCTGTTCCTTACCAGATTCTCAATCTCTATGATAGAAGAATTTATTCTGCAACATTTTACTTCTAAATGTTCAGTCTTAACCTGCACATGAGAGTTGTTTTAGTTCATTTAAACTCTGTACACTCAGCTCATATTTCATGCCAAATACACCAGATTCTCTAAGAACAAGGCTCAAAGTCAATTGTTTTTAAAGTTCTCAGATAACTTTAATAGGAGAAGCCTTGTTGTATATTAATTTATATTTATTGTGCTAATTTTTGACAGAACAGTAGCTTGGTCCTTTCTGTGCCATTCCAGTTAGCACCTTCACAACTTCCAGAATGCCTTCCTCCTTTCTCTTATTGTGTTTATCATGTTGTTGAATATTTCTAAGCTCAACAGCAGCTGCAATTTCTCTCCATGGATCACCTAGGTAAAAACTGTACTACTCTAGGTATCCATTTCACTTTAGCCCAGGTTATTATTGCTTCTTTGGTGATATCACAGACTCCGTCCTGCCCAGTGGTCCTAATTCCTCTCCCACCAACAAATCAATGCACACAGCATCACACAGAAGTTTGAAACTAGTTAATTTAACCAAAAGATCTCTCTAGTTTCACAAAAATTGTACGCACTGAGAAAAGTTCCACATATGCTGTCCATCTGCCTCTTCCCTGGCTTTCAACACAGCACTAATAGACCTTTCTCTTACTTTTCCACAATCAGTCTGGCCTGTGTCTACTCACTCAGGATTCCTTTCTCAAGGTCACTGAGTGGACTGCTCTTTAAGAAACTGGCTCAACAACCTCCTTCTATACAGTGGCTCACTGTCCACCAAGTATAACGTTTCTGTTCTTTTCCATTCTAGGAAACTCACCACCACAGCCTGCTTTATTGTCTTCTACATTTTTAAAAACAGACTATGATCTCCTTGGCTTATTGTTTCAATATGTTATTGTCTATAATGTGAGTAGAAATTCTATTATTTCTATTTTGTCACTAGAGGAACTGCAGAAATAAGTTAGATACTGAATAAGAAATGAACTGATCAATTATGTAACCATTTCAAAATATCATGCCTCTCTAACTAGACATAGGTGCCTAATGCATAAACAGACTTTTCTCCTTTTCTAGTCTTCAAAATCAAGCACCATACTGAGAGAACATGACATATCCAAGTATCTGTTGTTATTTTCTCTATTTCAGTAGATTCTCACCATACATTTTGAATTCAGCAGTATTGGGAAATATTTTAACTTTGAGTTTATCCATAACTTTTAATCCATAAACACCCAGAATAAATTGTCAACTTACTATCATAATTAAAATCACACGTGATATTTGTAATGTTAATTTAAACCCAAACTACTTTGTCTTTCAATTTCACCCTTTAGATCCTATCCATATCATAGGAAGACACATGCAAAGTTGATCCGCAGTTGTGGGCTTTGACTCTGTAGGATCCTTATGGCTGCCTGCAAGCCACACACATTTAATTAATGTGTATTTGCTTCAGTGAAACAGATGGGAATCCTAATCAGAAAATATGCCAAGTGTGAGCTGCCTGCCTGAATATAAACCCATTCATCCTGACTAGAGCACTTTTACCACCTATTGTGTAGAGAGAGTGGCTCTGGAAGTTAGTCTACTTCCACGATATTTTTTTTTACATAACATACATTGGAAGTGGTCCATGGAATGTAGGCCTTATTAAAATACCATCAAAAATTTCAGTGTGCTATATTAAAATATGCTCTTCCTAAAACATTGCTGACAAACATACGTACTAAGGTGAATTATTTTCTAAAGAAACGGGAAATCCCACAAAATTCAGGCACTCTTGGCTAACACTGTATTCTGGTATCATTGCTTTAGTAAGCATAGTGGGCCAGTTTCTACTTCCCTGTGGCCCCTTCTTCAGAAGGAACGTTTAGCTCCTAGTTAGAGGAGTTCAGACTGTCTCCAGGTAATTGCTAAGCATACATCTTAAGAACACTTACATCTCCAATGAAATAATCTGGCAGTCAAAGGAAATGGAAAATGATTATAAAACACTCTTTAATCTTCACTTTTGTGGTATAATCTTCATTATTGTGTTTGTTTCCTCCAAGTGTTGACAATCATGAATAAATTGATAATATAGACCCTTAAGTGTCTTTCAGGATCCCAGTGTATTTATTGATAATATAGACCCTAAAGTGTCTTTCAGGATCCCAGTGTATTTATTGATAATATAGACCCTTAAGTGTCTTTCAGGATCCCAGTGTATTTATCTACATCAGTCCAAAGTATTGAAAGTCCAGGTGAATTTTCTTAACCCCAGTGAGAAGAGTCAGTCTTGAACCCCTGATGTTTCCTGAGAAGTTAGAATTAGCATGTGCATCAAGTATTGTTCTCTTTTATATAATACATCATTTGTTGCTAGAGAAATCTGATAATGTATCTTCCAGATAACACAAAGAAATGAAAAAAAATGGCTCATTACATTGCCTCCCTTTCTCTTTTAAAGTATGAAGTAATTTCAGTAGTAATAGTTAAGTCACATATGCAGCCATCACTGTTGAAAGAAAAATAACTCTATTTCAAGTTGAGTATGATGTAGTTGTAATCCCAGCATTGGAGAAGCTGAGCCAGGACATTTTTTAGTTCAAGGATAACCTGCTTTACACAGCACATTCTAGGCCAGTCTGTGTGTTATACACAGAATCTCCATGTTGAAAGAAAATAAATTGTTTCTGTTCTAATTCTTTAAGCAGCCCTGTCCTTCTCTTTATTTAACCAGTAGGTTATTCAATAAATTATATTACTTTTTATTCAAAGTGCACTAATAAGAAATATTTTCATTGACTTGTTGGCCTCAACATTTATTCTAGTTTGTTTTCTCTGGCTGTATTAAACACCAAGACCAAAAGGTCACTTGCAGGAGAAAGGGTTGGTTTTGGCTTACAGGTTATGAACAGTCCATTCCCTGAGGGAACTCTAGGCAGGAACATCGAGGTAGGAACAACTGAAGAGACCAAGAAGGGATATTGCTTATTTGCTTGCTTCCTCTGCCATGCTTAGCTACCTTTCCTTGAGCAGCTGAGGTCCACCTGTCTAGGCATGGCCACATGCCAAGCCGGCTTGGATCCCTTACATAAATTTTCAATCACAACAATACACAAATCTGTCCACAAGTCAATTTGATGGAGGCAGTTCCTTAACTGAGATTTCTTCTTCTTAGGTATACCTAGAATTGTATCGAGTTGTTGATAAGAAACTAACCTGCACAATCCACTCCTTGTCAAATTTGACATGTAAAAACACCTTGAACTATACATTCCTTTCTTTGTTCCCAAGATCTCACGTTAATATCTCAATGTAAAATAGAGTAAACTTCACAAGTGTCCCAGTCTTTAAAATGTTTAACATATTAATAGTACAAGGTCACCTTAAAAACCCAGTCTCTCAACTCTTGCCTCCTGTAAACTCCAAAACAAGTCACAAACTTTCTTACTGTAAGAGGGAAGAACAATAGTGCACAGTTACATATTAAAATAAACAATCAACCCTCTGAATAGTTAAACATTGACATCTAAGATTTACTCATGATCTAGGCTCCAAATGGCTTGTGCAGCCTCCCCTCTGCAATTCTGACACTCCCAGCTCATGCACCATGTCTGTTGAGCTCAAGCCAGTTCTATTTTACACTTGTCACTATCGTTGGTGATTTTCACTGAGGGGGTCATCTTTGGTGGTCGCTATACTGGGGTCTTCACTGCAACTGAGGTTATAACTACACCAAGCTTCTGTTTCTCTGACCCCCTTAATCACAGGACCTCTGATACAACTGATGATGTACCTTCATGAACGGTGTCTCCTGACCTCTCATAATTCCAAGCCTCAGCTAATTTCTGTGACCCCTTTATGTTTTCAATACCAGTAGCACGGGAGAGAGTCCTACACATTCCTAAGTTCTGCTGCCAGCTTGAGATACACACAGTCTTTGATCCCTCTGGACATTGCATTTGTACATGTGAACTCAGAACAGCTATGGTTGCTGTCTGTAGCAGACTAAGCAACTCAACATTCCAGGATGGAGGGTAGAGTGCCTCATGAGCCTCCACTCTTAGTTTGTAGTACCATGTACTGTCCAGAAAGTATAATGAAGCTGCAATACCAACTGCTTACCATTCATATAAATGGACCTCAGTCACAGACTAGTTCTAACTAGTTCTAGTTAGGCTATTGGCCTACCTAATACGCAAAGCCACTGTACCACTGTCCTTTCTTACCTGTAATCTTTCTTACCTGTAAATACCACACCTGTATTTTATCCCCATCAAAGGAAGGTCAGGTATGTTATTCTCTCTGGTTTGTTGAGATTACACTTAACAAATATGAATTGCTAACATTTTCGTGGTGAGAATATTTAACACCCTTCTTTTAATAATCTTTATAAACGCTATTTCTAATTCTGATCGTTATGTTGTAGAAAATGTCTCCAAACATTACTCATCCTGTCTACATGAAATTCATAATTATTCAATCAACAACTCCTTATTCTTTCCTCCCTCCGGTATGTGAAACAGACAGTACATAACTGCTCTTGTATGTGGAATATAAATCACTGAGCTCAGAGAAGCACTTAGTAGGACAGAGCTGGAGTGTGTCTGTGTATATTTCATTGACATAGAAGAACTTAAATGTGATGGTATCGATACTATAAGCTGGCAGTAAGAAGAGTTATGCTTAATAATAAAAACAAAAGTTCCTTTTAACACAATGGCTTCAATTTTGGCTGTATTTGTAAATAACCCAAATATTTTGAAAAACGGAAAACATGGACTCCCTAGACCAATCGCTCACATCTAGATTCTGCTATCACTAACTCAGGGGCCTCCTGGGCATTAGGTGATTCTAGCATCATACTCAAGGATTATGAGAGACACACTTAAAATATCTTATATATACCAACACTAAAGCAGCCAAGATCTTCAGAAATGTATCTTAAAGGAAAAAAACCCATAAATTTTAAAAATAAAAACTACAAATCTCTGTGTGGTAATTCATTTTTGGAGTGTGGGGAGATAACTGTGAGAGCTCCTGGTTAACCAGCATAGACTGGCAGGTGAAGAAGGTCTGGCCTTATTTGGCATTTGCCATTAAATATAAAAGCACACCTCAGATTGCCATTGCTGTGTTCACAATCCCAGCTGAAGAACACTGTCCAGGGATCCCTTTTTTCAGTTACTCTCTGTCTGTCCTCTGTCTCTCTCTCTGTCTC